>NC_059083.1:43906738-44173909 GCF_020497125.1 Mauremys mutica
CTAACGTACACTAAGGAAGCTCTGCCTCAGTGTAAAGGAGACGCAGTGTCAAAAGTGTTGCCAACATTCAGGATTTTATAATGAATCTCATGAACATAAGAATGGCCAGACTGGGTGAGACCAATAGTCATCTAGCCCAGTATCCTCTCTTCCAACAGTGGCCAATGCCAGGTGCCCCAGGGGGAATGAACAGAACAGGTTATCATTGAGTGATCCATCCCTTGTTGCCCATTCCCAGCTTCTAGCAAACAGAACTTAGGGACCTAAACAAAGGAAGTTTCTAGTTGTCTTAGTTGCAGAGAAAAACTTAAAATGTGACCTGAGTCAGCCTAAAGTCTGAGAATCAGAAGGCGAATAAAAAGAACTCAACATTTACTATTATTTTTATTTTTTAGTCTCACAAAAGGCATCACATCATTCTGGGGGTCCTGACTCATGATTTTCAAAAGTTTGGGGTTGGCAATACTGTGCCACTGAGAACTCAGGCCTTAAATCCCCATCCCCCATGGAAAGCCCCCTAATTTTGTGCCATCATTTATCTAAAACTGCAGAGTTAACAGATAGGGAAACAGAGAGGGCAAGATGTGGGAATGTGCATAGAGCCGGGCTGTGGGCCCAAGCAGCAAATGAGCACAGGCCCTCTGGATGGGGGTGAAGTAAAGGAATCACTCAGATTGCTCATTTTTATATTTAGGTCCTTAGAGCCTTTGCTGGAGAAGCCAGGCCTGAAAACCTGAAATGATCACTGCCAAGGCAGTATTGCCAGCACCATATAAGCAAAAATCAAGAGGCTGCTGAAGAAAGCATGAGGGTTTTTCTTCTAAAATATTATATTCTGGACTGTTTGTTTGTTTGTGAGCAGTCAGGATTGGCTCTGGTCACGTATTCAACCTTTTCTACTCAGCCCTGAGAGCAAGAAACTTTCTTTTGTTAAAGTGAGAGCTGAGATTGTCACGTACTCATAGGATTCCAAGAGCTGTGGCATTAAGAGAAACAGCAGCTAGTGAAGGAGTCAGTGTGAAATTAGGAAATCTTGCGACAATCCCAGTGTGATGTTTTTGTGATTTAATATGGACAGGAAATTGTTGCATGTCTAGCTATTGCAGGTCCTTACCTGGCCCCCATCCCTGCACTGTCTGAGCAACTCACAAACTTCCATGTGCTTAGACTCACCATACTGCTGTGCAGAGACACCTGTACCTACCAGTAGTGTGGGGGCAGAGTCAGGGCAGTGCCTTCAGCTGAGGTAACTGAGCATGCTCAGTCTGTGTGAGCATGCTCACTACAAGCCAAGCAGCAAACCACAGGGAAGGCACATGGGTTCATTTGTCCCCTTCTCCTCCTCACACAATGTCTCTAGTGCTGTGCGATGTGGAAGGTTGTTACCCCCATTTAGAAGAGGGGAAATTCAGGCCCAGACAAAATAAATGACTTACCTGACTTCACACAGAGCAAAACCTGGATCTGTGCATGTTAACGTAGCACCTTAACTACTGGGCAAACCTTTCCCTCTGCAGCCAGAACCTGGGAGAAGAGGATGAGGAGATGGATGGACACGCCCAGACACAGAGTTTGTCTGATAATCATCTCACTGACCCTCCCCACAGGCACTAGGCCAGTCTGTGCAGAGTCAGGTGATAATGGTGAGATCACCAGTCCCTGATGTGGTCTTTCAGGGGGCTCTGCTACCCCCGATTGGCTTCCTTTGGTTGGCCCCTGGCATCTAATCAGGCCTAGAAGTCAGTGCCTTTGGGCTGTGTCTCTAGAGGCAGCCTGAGCCAGGGGTTTTACCCAGGGCCGTCCTTAGGATTTATGGGGCCCTACGCAGTATTATTAAACTGGTGGTGCCCCTCTGCCCGATGTCAGCCCGGGCTCGCAGCCCAGCGGGGAAGGGACGAGGTAGCAGAGAGTCGCAGTTCCCTGCAGAGACCCCGTACCAGCCCCCTCACGCAGAATGGACATGCAGACCCATTTGAAACCCTTCACCACAAAAGACAAAGCCCCTAGGATTCATCGTTAACTATTTATTTCTCCTCCCAGGGCTCCCTACAGCCACCAGCCACCTTCTTTCCCTCTTCTCTCGCAGTAACAAAGACCCGAGGCACAGGAAGACCAGGGCCCTTCTCACTCCCCATTGATTTCCATGCTCTGCAGCCAGGGCCGGCTCTAGACCCCAGCGTGCCAAGCACGCGCGTGGGGCGGCCCTTTCCCGGGGGGGGGCGGCAGGCTGGGCCGGTGGACCTGCCGCAGTCATGCCTGCGGGAGGTCCACCGGAGCCCCGGGACGACCGGACCTGCCGCAGGCATGACTGCGGAGGGGGCGCTCGTCCCGCGGCTCTAGTGGACCTCCCGCAGGCATGACTGCGGACGGTTCGCTGGTCCAGCGGCTCGGCTGGACCTCCCGCAGGCATGCCTGCGGCAGCTCCAGCGGAGCCGCCGGACCAGCCAACTGTCTGGAGGTCCAGCCGAGCCGCGCAACCAGCGGAACCTCCGCAGTCATGCCCGCGGGAGGTCCACTGCTCCCGCGGCTCCGGGGCGCCTCCCGGGCATGACTGCTTGGGGCGGCCAAAAACGTAGAGCCGCCCCTGTCTGCAGCTCACGGGGTCTGGCTCAGCTCAGAGACTCTCAGCCTGGGGAACAGTGTCCCACAAGGGAAGGGCTGGGAGCCCCACTGCTGGGACTTTTCCAAAGACACTGGAGACGGCTCTGGAGAAGCCCCTGCCCAGTCTGAGAGTGAGGGACTCTTGGGGGCTGTTTGCAAATGAAATCCCCCTTTGGAGATATTCTCTCCCCCTCTTTCTGCCTCTCTCCAGACAGACAGGGGAAGCACCGAGGAACCTTAATGCCACTCACTTGCAGTAGGTGATGGTATGATGGATGGCAGATATAGGAGGGACAGAGGAAAAGGGAAAACAAAAAGGAGAAACCCCAATGTCCCCAGTGATTCTAAGGGACAAAGTCCTAGGTTGGAAATAAAATGTTGCCCCCACAATCTAGTATTTTCCATTCCTAGAATTCAGCCAGCACCTGATGGATCAGACTGAACAGGTTCCAAACCTCTCGGAGGCTCTTACCTTCTATACAGGGACGTCTGTTTTCTAGTAAAATCAAGAAAAGAAAAGGAGAAAACTCCGAAGAGGGTCCTCCTTGTGCTCACGTATGTGAAAGTGAATTCTCTCTCAGTCCTCAAGGAGAGACCTCGAGAAGGAGACGTGCTGAAGCAAAGCCACAGGGATCTCCAAGGTTGCCCCTGTCCTGCACCCCTGTCCTGCCTGGCTGATGTCAAGATCTCTCTGTGAGATCATCGCCTCCCCATCACCTTTGTCCAATAGGCTGAGGTTCTGCCAAAGGCCTTTGTGATGTCACTGCCACACCCACCCCTCCCCTGCAGTGCTGATGTCCTGCCCCTGTCCAGCCACACTGGATGTTTGAGCTGCTTCCCCTGGATCACCCCACTCAATGACTCTTCATTGTGGGATGACACCGACTACACAGTAGAACACGAGACGCTCTTCCCCATGCTACACTCAGTTGTTCATAAATTGGCAGACTTTATGTACAGAAGAGACAATTAGAGCATTTAATCTGACACCCTGCATATCATATGTTTTCTGTATAGCATAGTAACTAGCTTTTGACTAAACAGATTCCAGAAAGGCATCTAGTCTTCATTAGAAGATATCAAGAAATGGGGAATTCCCACCACTTCCCTTTCTAGTTTGTTCCTTTGGTGATTCATCCTCACTGTTGAATATTTGTGCCCTATTTCTAATATGAATTGGTCTCTTTTGAGTTTCCAGCCACTAGGTCTTGTTATGCTTTTCTCTGCTAGATTAATGAGCCTTTTAATATCCAATATTTTCTCTCCATGAAGTCACTTCAACACTTCAATGACGTCACCGCCTGATCTTTTTGATAATATAAACAGGCTGAGCTCTTTCAATAGCTCACTAGCAGGCATTTTTCTCTAGCCCTCATTGCTTTTTGCTGCCCCATCTCCAATATTTCAAAATCTTTTTCAAAGGTGGACGCCAAAACTGGATGCAGTATTCCAGGATCAGTCTTACTGATGGTGTGTCACCTCCCTATGCTACTCACTGCTCTTTTCCTACATCTAATGATGGCGTTAGCCCTGGTCACCACAGCATCACACTGGGTGCTCATGTTGAATGGCTTGCCCAGAATGGCCCCTAAATCCTCTTTACAGGTAGTGCTTTCCTGGATACACTTCCCCATTCTGTAGGTGAGGCCTGCATGCTTTGCTGATAGGCATAGGACCTTTTATTTGGTTCTTTTTAAACTTGTTTTCTTTGAATGGGGCCAGCTTATCAAGGGATCCGATTGTTCTGTGTCACTGCCCTGTCCTCAGCATTAATTACCATTCTGCTCGTATTTTATCACCCACCCATGTTAGTGGCAGTGATTTTATATTGCATTGCAGTTCATTGTGTGATAGACCCAGGCCAGTTGGGTACGGCAGAATAGCAGAAGGCAGATATATTGGACACTGGATTAACAGTTTTCTGTTTCCTGACTGACCAGAGCAGGGGCTGCTCTAGGCTAATGAGAACACCTGACTCTAATTAACCTGCAAAGAGTCAGGTGAGGCCATTAATGTGACCACCTGACTCTAATTAAGGCCCTGCTGATACTATAAAAAGGGCTCACTCCAGTGAGGCAGGGGAGAGCCAGGGAGCCAGAGGAGAGGAAGAGTGGCTGAAGGGCTGGTTAATGCAGACATCCTCAAACCATCGTTAAGGGAGCCCTAAGGTAAGGGTGAAGAAGGGAGAAGCAGGAGAGATGTGGGGAAGTGGCCCAGGGAAATGTAGCAACTCTGGCAGTGAAAGGTTGGCTGCCAACAGCTGCTACCATTAGGGTCCCTGGGCCGGAACCCGGAGTAGAGGGCGGGCCCGGGTTCCCCCCAAGCCACCACTACAGGAACATCTCCTGGGAGGGGAAGTCAGGCCTTTGTCAGGACAGGAGGCTAACCAGACTGTGGGAGTTCTCTCATCAACCTCCTTGCTGGCCTATGATGAAAAGGGCTCAGTAGACTGTAACCCTGGCCCTAGAGAGAGAAGGGCTACGTGGAGGGTCACAGTGAGCCACTGAGGCTAGCATAAACCACCTAGAAGTGCAGGACCCACAGGAGAAAGGTCAGAGCTCTGCCACAATTGATATTTATTTTTAAGAATTAGTCCTTGAGAGCCTCTTCATATCCCTAGTGCCCGAAACCTGCTCCATACAGCCCAGCGAGAAAAGGCCGCCCAGCCCAGCTCTTCCACAGGGGCTAAGTACAGAACAAATTTAGGAGCTTGTGTTATCCATAGGTTCTGAACAACATGTGGGGGTCATCAGCTTACAAAGAAACTCTAGACCAGTAGCGTAGACAGGACCCAAATGTATCTAAGTTTCCCACCTTGCAAAATAGGAGAGAGAAAAAACATAACCTTGATTAGCTTCATGTTATAGTTGTGGAAACTGAGGCACACAGAAGCAAAGAGATTCGCTCATGGCCAAAAAGCCAAGAATAGAAAATGGCAGATCTGCTGATAGTCAGTCCCGGGCCCTAGCCATGTTTATCCTGGCTTTTCTGCTTCAGCTCCAGTAACAACCCGAGTAGAGATTTTCTTCTTCTCCATGTTCTTTAACTTCACGTCACTACAGAAGAAAGATTTTTTCTTACCGGCTGGCTCTAATGCATGGAGATGTCTTTCCAGAAGATCACGTCATGGGTTTTCTGGAGGAAGCAATTGGTGACGTTCTAGGTCCTGTGTTATACACGTGTTCTAGGGCCGCGCCGTCCCTCCCCGCTGCTCCTTCTACCACCTCTGCAGATGCCCCTCCCCCAACCCCCAGGGCATACGCCCAGGTGGAGGTGACTCCTCCACCTGCCACTACATCATCTCCTCTGATCACCGCCTCCACTACCATCTATAGCGGCCGGGGCCCCTTCCCCACCTTGACCAGGAAGCACGGCATCCGTTGCTTCCTGGTGCCCGCCTCGCCCCACGTGGAGACCTACGTGCGGGCATTGGCGAGGGTAATGGGGCCCATTGCCATTGAGGTGGCCTCCAAAATGTACGGAAAGGTCATCTTCTTCCTAGCATCGGAGGCTACTGCCCAGGAGGCGGTGGAGAAGGGCCTGGCAGTGGGGGCGTGTTCGGCCTCCTGGAGCCGTTGGAAGACCTGGGTGTCCAGTTAGTCCTGACCCCTGTCCCTCCCTTCCTGCCCAGTGCCACCCTGCTGCCTGCCCTTTCTACCCTGGGGCGACCAATCTCTCTTATCAGTCCTCTTCCATTGGGCTGCAAAGACCCCACCCTCCGTCACGTCCTCTTGGTCTGCCGGCAGGTGCAGCTTCAACTGCCACCGGCGGCGTCTGATGGAGAAGCGCTCAAGGGGTTCTTCCTCGTCCCCTACCATGGAGCCCAATACCGGGTGCATTATTCCACGGGGCAGGCCCGGTGCTACCTCTGCCAGGAGATGGGACACATCCAGAGGGACTGCCCCTTGGCCCAGCACGGAGGGTATAAAGAAACCATGTTCTGCGGGAGTCAGAAGGGTCTAATGATTATGGCACTGGACTAAGAATCAGGAGACCTGGGTTCTGTTTCTGCCTTGCTGGGTAAGTCAGAAATTCTTAGTGCACAGACTGTAGATTAAAATAGGGTTGACTTCTTCAGGGACAAGAAACTGTCCAGAGCTGTGGCACTTGAGGCCCTTTCAATTATCCTGTGCTGGTTCCATCAGGCAGTTTGTGTTTCCACTGCTTGGTTTGGGTCCCTCTTAGATCTCCAAGGAGACCTTTGAGTGCTCTGGGTAACGTTCTCTGGTTTCATTGGAAAGACAGCAGAGAACCCAGGGAGTCACAGAAGGTTCTGGTCACCCTGCTGTCTCTATCATATGCTTTGCAGGAGTTCATACAGGATCTCATGCCAGGCAAATGTCCTGCTTGGATTGGACTTAACTTTACAACTCCTGCAATGAAGTGGACCGGAGCAGATGGCTCCCCGTTAAATCAAACACTGTGCATCTTTCCCCATGTTAAATACACCTGAAGTGTTTTTAAACATTAGCCAAGCTAATTGTTTATCATGATCTGTATTTATTATTGCTGCACAATAAAGCCTCTAATCAGCTCTAACACAGTGCAGTAACAACTTCTATTGCCCGCTGTGCTAGCACAGTGACAGGGTATTTATGCAAGTTTTCAGTTGCGGAAGTTTGGCCTGTATTTATTTATGTCTGAAAAACACCAAAAGTCAGATTCTGACTGTGTGGAGACATCAACTATTATAGAAAACACATTATAACGTTTACTTTGCTTACTCTACATGGGATTATAAAAAAACTGTCATAGGAAAGATCCAAATGAGAACTTCAGCCTGTGTTCTTGCACACGGGTTGTTAAACCCTGGGAACTGCTAATAGCAAATTTAATCGGACTATATCCAGTACCACAGAAGCGATACCAGTGTGTACTGACAGCTACAGATGATTTTTCAAAAGAAGTAGAAGAATTTCCACTTAGAACTATGACAGCACATGAGGTGGAGAAGAAGACATGTAAAATTATATATCAACGTGGCTGTGCAGAGCAGATCCTGGCAGATCTAGATTCTGAATTGAACAATGAGGTAACAGTTTACATTGGGTGTTATTTCCACTCTATGGTCAATTACACACTCATGGCCGTGTGCCAGGGGCTGTTAGCAGCTACAAACTGAGCCATTCGGAAGCCAGCACCCTGGTCACTGAGAACACCCAGGGCACTGGGTGCAGTTAGAGTAGGAGGGACTGAGCAGTTTGGGTTTGGAAGGGCAGAGGGGATCACTTGCAGCTGTAGGGAGCCTGATGCAGTCACTAGCTCAGTGCTGAGAAGAAGGCAGCAGCATAAAATTCTCAACTGGAGCAGGAAGGGGCTCCTCGTAACTGCTGTTATGTTGTGATGCACCATAAAAAATCATAAAGACACTTGGTGGAGGTTCCCTGGCAGACTGCAGGCTGCTTAATTCACACAGAGGTCTGCCAGCCAGGGGTTGCAGGAACTGATGGGGGAGCCCATTCACAGTTAGAAATTTAAAAATGAACATTGCCTGCAATCTCTTCATGAGACTTCATGCTGTAAATTGTGAGTGACAACACATTATTGTGTCTTGTCAGATAGTAAAAACCATGTTGTATATTAACCTATTTGCCAACATATTTCCCCATGTAATAACACAATAAGATTGGATAAGGGAACACAGTAATTACACATAATTCAGTGAGACATAGAGAAAGGAACGCAGAGATTTCTGAAGGAAATTTTATGGAAAAATTATCTATTTTTAGATTCATATTTCCCTGTGTTAAAAATTAGGAAAAACACATAGCTTCAGCAGCCCATGCCACCTAGACACCAGTAGACTGGTGTCATAAATAAACAGATCAGGGTTAAGGTCTCTTTTACCTGGAAAGGGTTAACAAGCTCAGTAACCTGATGAATACCTGACCAGAGGACCAATCAAGGGACAGGATAATTTCAAATCTCTGTGGAGGGAAGCCTTTGCCTGTGTTCTTTGTTTGAGTTGTGTTCTCTCTTTGGATCTAAGAGAGGCCAGACATGTCTCCAAGTTCTCCTGGAGTAGTTCCTACTATCCAGTATAGTGAGTATTAGAAAGGCGAATTAGTCTTATAATTTGATTTCTACATTTGCAATTGTGTGTTTGCTGAAGGAAATTCTTTATTTCTGTTTGCTGTTACTCTGATTATTCTGTGGAGGAGGGAGGGGAAGTCTCTCCAGTTTTTATAAGTTAAACCCTGTATTTTTGCATCCTGGTAATACAGAGATAGTGTACTTTTTTCTTTCTTTAATAAAATATTTTCTTTTTAGAACTTGATTGATTTCTTCCCTTGTTTGGATTTTAAGGGAAGGGGAGGGGGAAAAGTGAATCCCTCTTTGTTTGATTCAAGGGGTTTGAATCAAGGTATCTCTCTCTCCGGAGCAGGCTGGAGAGAGGGAAGGGGAACTGGCTGTTTCTCTCTCTCTCTGGTGAGATTCAAGGGGTTTGAATCTGGGTTCCCCAGGGGAAGCTTGGGGGACAGGCAGTGTGTTACCCACTTTAAACTTAACTGGTGGCAGCGAGAACCAGATCTAAACTAGGATTTTAGTTTAGAGGAGTCCATGCAGGTCCCCAACTTGGAACCCAAAAGCTCCAAGTGGGGAATAAACCTATGACAACTGGATAAAAAGCACAAATGACTCCATTAAAAGATAATTTCAGGGTATTTATTTTCAAATAATCAAGGTACGTTTTAGGGCACTCTGCCATGAATGGCATATTGTGAATAAATTTTCAAAACTGAATTATTACATTGAAAATGTTCATCACACATCAGGTTTAAAACAAAAAGTAGTCTTAGCAATGCAATGTGATGTGCCTCCCCTCAGACTCTGCTCAGCTAGATCTTCAAGAAATTAGGTTCAACAGCTAATTTCAAGGAATTAGATCAATCAGTCACTATTTTTACAGAGCTTTAGAGAAGGTGGTGGACAGAACCCAGAGGAATTGTGATGAATTTCCTGGAGAAACTTTATTTCCTTTGTACTCTAAACCTCACATGACAACAAAAATATCACCCTTTCAACTGATTTATGGCCGAGAAGAAAGGTTTCCCAAGAAAACTTCACCAAATTACATGTTATATGTCACTAAGTGCCAGCGTCTTTAATACACCTAAGTTAATTTGTGATGATTCAGTAAAGGAACACAACCCCTTCTCTATTTCTTTATCAAACTACATTTGTTCTGTCCTTATAACCAAGATCACGAAGAGCCTGACAGTACATTGAAATCAACAGGGCACAGTGACAGTACATTGCCTGCAAATAATATGTCTAAAGAAAAATAAACTAAAAACTGGAGATTGTAGAAGAGATTTCTATCGACAGGAAGAGAGCATTTGAGGTTGGGGACGGTGTTTTGTTAATTGATGTGAGAAAAAGAAAGGAAAGGTCATATCTTCATTACCAATGATATGTAGTTAGAAAGTTAAAAACCACATGAATTAATGCTGACAGAAGTTCAAAGATTATTATATCATCTTGTGTGAGTTAACTTAAATATATTGCTTAATTAATTCTATCATTTTTTCAACTATTAAATTTCAAAGGTGTAGTGCAGGAGGTGGGTGTATGTGCCCTGCCTTCCAGAGAGAAACAGTCAAGACAATAAAGAGAGGGGGAGAGAGAACAGAGCAGCTGCACATATGTGTAGTTGTGATGTTTATAACACATGTACATTGTAACTGAAACAGCCCAGTCTGACAATTTAATAGTTTATTTTGTTAAGATAAATATTTCGGATTTCTTGAAATTCCACAACTGAAATACAAATGACGTTATTTAGAGAAGTTAAACTTCACTATAGATTTGAGGGAAAGATAAAAAAATGTAAATAATTCCATTTCTACAAATATATTTATCTGGTTGTTTTTGAGATACTGTTGAAATGTACATTAAATATTATTGTATTTACACCTTGTTACAATAACATTTTCTAAATTAAAATAATATTTTTTCTTTCATATTTTATATTGAGATTTCACAGGGGTAGACAATTCTGACCGGAGTGAATGACCCCATCCCCCACCATCTGCTACCCCTGGGGCAGGGGACGGGGAAAGGTGGGGGCTGGGGGTTCCCAGGTGTCCGGTTTTCGACTGGAACCTCCTGTTGAAAAGGGAAACTGGCAGCGTCCGGTCAGCACAAAAAGTCCAGTTGCTGCAGTAACTGGCCCCCACCACTGGGGCGGGAAGAGCAGCAGGGCTGGGAGGGGCCAGTCTGTGCCACGGTGTCACTGTCAGGGACGAAGATTCCCTCCGGCCTGAGCTGGGACTGGGCAGATTATCAGGGGAGCTGAGTTTTTACCCCCAGTGTTGAGACCAGGATTGAAATAAGGGCGGAGCTTCCCGGAGAAGGTGCCAGTGAAAGTGAAGAGATGGGACCTGTCAGTCACATTGTAAAACGAGACCTCGCCCGCCTCATAGTCCAGGAAAATCCCCACCCGGCTGGGCCTGACGATCAGGGGGAGGGGGGTTGAGGGGGAGATGCAGGCCTTATATCCCCCATCCCTCAGCCACACGGTCCAGTATCCATTCCCAGGTGAGAGAAAGCTCTCCCCCTTCCTTTCCACAGATTCCCTACAAACCCCCAGAATCCAGCCTGTCTTGTCTCCCACCTCCACCTCCCAGTAACGCCTCCCGCCCGCGAATCCCTCAGCGCCCAGGACAATGGGATATCTATCAAATCTCTGAGGGTTGTTGGGTAGATCCTGGCATGTGTCTCCGCGTCTCACACGTTTCCGATCCTCAGACAGGACGAGGTTGGGATTTGCCGTGTCTGGATCCAGAGTCACGTCCACTGGGGAAAGAGTCACAGAGTCAGGGCCGGGGGCAGGGGCTGGTCACTGGGATCAAAGGGAAATTGACCTGCATCCCTGTTAATCACTGGGGCGGGGGGGAGGGGGCGACAGGGGGGTTGTTTCCTGAGGGGAGTCAGGGCCCCTCTGCCTGTGAGGAGACAATGAGGGGAAAGGGCAAGGGGAGGCGGGGGAGGGGAGGGGACAGAATGATGCTGGGAGGGGGACGGCGAGGTGACAGGAGCAGAGGGGGTGGAGGGAGGGACATAGGGGTGGGGCAGGCACCAGGGGCAGAGGGGTGCGAGAGAATGGGGGAGCTCCAATGGGGCAGGGGAAATCAAGGGGCGTGTGAGCTGCCAGGGGGTGAGATGATGAGGAGTGGGGGAGGTGGAACCATGGTGGGGAGCGAATGAACAGGCATTGGTGCCAAAGGGGGAGAATGGGGGGTGTGGGAGAAGGTGAGCAGAAGGGGGCAGAGAGAGGGGGTGTGGAGAAGGGCAGGCCCTAGGAGGGCAGAGGTGTGTGCAGGGAGATGTGGGCACCAGGGGGGCAGAGGGAGGATGAAGGGAGGGGGGGACCCAGAGATTAGGAGAGGGGGAGGGGAGGGGTGGAGCAGTGCTGAGGTGAGGGGAGGGGCTGAGACCAGGAGTCCCAAAGGGGGGCGAGGGAAGGGACTTGCACCAGGGAGGCAGATGGGGCCAGGGTAGAGCTGGGACTTGGGGCAGAGGAGGGGCTGGCACCAGGGGACTGGAGGGGTGGTGAGGGGTGCAGGTGTCACGGAGCCAGCGGGGGAGGGGAGGAGCAGGGGTGAGAAATAAGGAGAAGGTGGCATGGGCGATGGTGGCAGAGGGGCGAGAGGAGAGCAGGGTCAGTGGGGCAGAGGGTGGTGAGGGGCTGGGCACCAGGAAGGAAGGGGGCAAGGGGAGGGTTAGGTGTTGGGGGGCAGAAGGAGGGAAGGGGCAGGCAGCAGAAGGGTGCAGGGGGGAGGGAAAGGGCAGGTGCCAGGGGATTGAGGGGGTTGAGCAGAAGGGCAGGCACAGGGAGGGCAGAGGAGGGGAGGGACAAGCACCAGGGGGCAGAGAGGGGTGAGAGGCAGGACAGGTGGGCAGAGGGAGGTGTTAGCAGAGGGGATTGGGGAGAGGCAGGTGCCAGGGTGTCAGAGTGGAACTAGAGGAGGGATGGGCACAGGGGGACGAGGGAAGTGGTGGGTGCCAGGGATCAGAGAGGGTGGGGAGAGGGGCAGGTGCCAGGAGGGCTGACGGGAGTAAGAAGGGCGAAAGTCAGGACAGCAGAGGAGGGGGAGGGGTGGGGTGGATGCCAGGAGACAGCGGGAGTGTGAAGTGATGGGAGGGCTCCAGGGTGCAGAGGATGTTTGGGGGAGAGGGGCAGATGCCAGGAGGGCAGGGGGAGAAGGGATGGGCTGTTCCAGTGGGGCAGAGATGGGTGGAGGGCAGGGGCATGTGCCAGGGAGGCAAAGTGGGAGTAGAGGGGCAGGGGCCCAGGTGAGCAGAAAGGGAGTGAGAAGAGAGGGAGGGATGTTGGTGAGGGGTCAGAATAGACACAGGGTCCAGGGTCCCTCACAGGGGTGGGGGAAGGGTAAGGGAGGGGCAGGAGACAGAGGGGGGGAGGGAGAGGCAGGCCCCAGGGAATCTCTGTTGCTTTTGGGCCATGTGTGGTTGGTTTCTCGCTCAGAGCAGGTCAGTGGCTGTCCCCACACACACTGGGGGTGCAGCACTGCCCCAGGGGGAGCAGCTGGGACTCTCCATGCTGGCAGGCCCCACAGGCCCCACCTTCCAGACGGGGAAACCCCACAGCCAGCTTCTTCCCTTGCCCGGCCCAGCCCCGCCCCACCCCCACGGGGGCAGTTGTCTGGATTGGGCTCACTTGGGGGGCATTACAGTGTAAGATTCGGAGGGGGGGTATAAATGCACACTAATGGGCTGTTGCTAATGAGGCCAGGGCAGTGGGGAGGGGGGGGGCATTTCCCCACTTACTGCCCCCTTCATCTGGGAGAAGCTGCACCAGGGACCAGTCCCAGTTCACAACTGCACAGCGCGTCTGCACTAGGGGTTTGCACCGGTTTAGCTACATCAGTGCAAGGAAACCCCGGCAGACATGGCTGAGACACTGCTGTGCCAGGGACCGTAACCCCTCCCGTCACTGGGGTTATGGATCAATAATTACAGGGTCACTGGAGCAGGGGAGCTGGACTCTGGGCTCCCAGGTGGGGGCCTGACCCACTGGGCTGCAGAGTCATTCTCACCCCCATGCTCTGGCCCAGTGCCCATGGCAGTGTTTACACACAGGAGGACGTCATCAGACACCTGGAGCCCAGCGGTTCAAGCTCTCATGGCATCACACGGGGGGATTGAACCTGGGGCTCCCAGCTGAGGGCCCAGCCACTGGGCTAAAGGCTACAAGGGAAGTGGCGGCACCTTTTTCTCTTAATTGAAGCTAGTCAGCGAACCCGACATGGAGTCACGAATAGTTTCTCTTGACCCGAAAAATAATTTTGCAGCAAATAAACTATTTGTCCAAAACATTTCACCCAGCTCCACTGCAAACCTGTCTGAGCAACTTAGGAGCCCCAATCCCAGTGACTTGCAATGAGAGACTGTCAACATCCCCAGAAACGCAGTTACAGGCAGGCCAGGCTCAGGACATCAGCTGTGAAACACTCCAGAGCTGCTGTTTAATTTGCCCTTTGCAGACAAATGCCCCCTGGGCCCCTGATCTCACCCCCACAAATCAGGCTGAAAATGGAGACTTGGCTCCAGCCTGAACTCTCTGCCCAGAGCCATTTGTCCCATGGACGCTGCTAGCAGCACAGACCCTCTGCAGCTGCACCTGGGCATCTCCCAGAGCGGATAACAGTCACAGAGACCATCTCAGAGCCCCAGGAGCTCAGGTGTCTCCATCTAACAACTGCGTCAGCCACCCCCCTCGCTCCCATTAACCAGCCCTGGGTCAGACACGCTGGGAACTTTCACACCCAGACTCTGGAGACACTTTGGGTCCTTCTACACAGCCTGCAGCAGCGAGTCTTAGAACAGGGTGGACAGATTCAGGCTTATGGGGCTCCCTCTTTGGAATTAAAAATAACCACATAGATTTTCCGGTTCTGGCTGGAGCTCAGGCTCTGAAGCCCAGGGTGGAGCCAGGTCTGCCCCTCACAGTGCAAGAGGGGACATTGTCTGTGTCCACATCCCCTTCACCCCCTTCCTGGGACGGGGAACAGCAGCCCCAGGGCCCCTCCCTTCACCCCCAGGGCAGGGGAGTGAGAGCCCTCAGCCTCCTGGGCAGTGGGGCCTCCCAGCATAGGTTCCTGGGGGAGCGTGAAAGTGTCTCCACACAGAGAGCTCTGTGCACCCAGCAAATACACAGATGTGCCCGTGGATCAGGAGCCGGGATGGTGCTCTCCCCAGGAGTGATGGAAGCTCCCTCAAAGTCGAGGGGTCACTCACTCATGCCAGCCCTTCTCCCCGAGCTCCTGCCCCGCACCTCTGAACCCTCGCTCTCACACTGCCCCTCCTTCCTGAGCCCCTGCCTCCACACCACCTCTTCCCCAACACCCAGACCCCCTGGTCTCTCCTCTCGGCCCCCTCCCCCATCCTCGCTCACCCTTATAGCTGGTCAAAAGTGGGAGGGAACAGCCCTCCCATTGGTAAAAGTGATGGGCCCATGGCCCCCATCTTCCAGTGCCCCTTACTCACTCCCCAACCCCAGTAGGAGAGGACCCTTGGGGCAGTGTCTGTGAGTTCGGTGCTGGGGATACGAATTGGGTTTTACACCCCGGCTGCTGGAGCTCTGTGTATCGAGGGTATAAGGAAACAGAGGACATGTCAGCTCCCCACTGTCCTGCCAACATGGCTCAGTCCTGACAGCTGCAGGAGCCTCTCCCTGGGGAGGAATCGTCCCTGCAGCCCCTTCAGGCCTTGGCCTCCCTCCGGAGGTGGCTGGTGAGGCTGTCGTTAAGGTGAGTTACAATGTGAGCTCCTGTCCACTGGGAACTGGACTCTAAGCCTGGGCACTCCCAGCTATTCAGTGCGATACCAGCGATGCTCAGGCTTGGAGACACAGAGGACCTGTCCAAGGAGCAATGGGCACAATCTGCAGCAAGGGAGGTTGAGGCTGGAGATGAGGAAACACTTTCTAATTCTCAGGGCCATGAAGCTCTGGACCCGGCTCCAAGGGAGGTTGTGGGATCCCCATCACTGGAGATTTGTAAGAACAGGTTGGACAAATCCCTGCCAGGGATAGTCTAGTCCCTGACCTAGCGTGGGGGGCTGGACTAGGTGACCTCTGGAGGTCCCTTCCAGCCCTGCATTGCTCTGGTTCTAGGTTACAGCAGTTCCTGGGGCTGGGCCCTAGGGGCTCTAAGCCTGGTGAGTGGCACGTGACAGAGTTAACACTGTTAGTGACCATGGCAGCTGGCAGCTCAGCGTCCCTGCCAGGGGCCTGGGCTGGCATGTGGCTGCCTGTACCTGGCTCAGCAGGGTGTTACTGGGCCATGTGGACAGGACCTAGGGTTGGCACCTGTCCATAGGGTTGCCAGGCATCTGTTTTTTTATTGGAACGCCTGGTCGAAAAGGGACCCTGGCGGCTCCGGTTGGCACCACCGACGGGGACATTAAAAGTCTGGTCAGTGGCATAGT
This sequence comes from Mauremys mutica, assembly GCF_020497125.1. Lineage (NCBI taxonomy): Eukaryota > Metazoa > Chordata > Testudines > Geoemydidae > Mauremys > Mauremys mutica. The sequence goes on from NC_059083.1 coordinate 43,922,792, forward strand.
GGGAGCCCGGGGCTAAGGCAGGCTCCCTGCCTGCTTAGGTCCGTACAGCTCCTGGAAGTGGCCGCCAATTTACTTCCCTGGAGTTTGAAACTTTTCTAGCAGCACATAACCAAGTGTCAGCCATAGTCAAGCCTCCCTTTGAATACAGGTTGGCTCTGGGGGTGGGAGGAAATGTATCAAGAGGGCTGGTCCTTTTAGGGGAGTCAGGGGCCAGACTACCTGTGACAGGCCCCTGTAAGGGAGAATGGGACAACCCAGACCAACCTGGAAGTAATTAAATCCCTAGGTGGCTAGTTGGCAGCGAAACAGCTAATGAGGCTGATAAAGGGTAACCAGGGCTCAGCTGAAGGGATCCCAGGGACAGGAAGCTACTGAGGAGAGGAGCTCCCAGGAGAGCTCACCAGAGCAAGGAGCCTGGAAGGGGCTCCTAGAGCAGTGCTCCCCAAACTGTGGGTTGTGCCCCCCTAGAGGGTGTGTAGGAACATTTGGGGGGCCTGACAGGGCCTGGACCAGCCCCCATGGGTGGCGGGAAGGGAACGTCATCCAGCCCTGCTTTGCCCCCAGCTCCACTCCGGCCCCACCCTCAGCCCCAGCTGCATCTCCGGCCCCGACTTCAGCCACCCACTCCCGGCCCTGCTCCAGGCTGAGAACCCAGCTGCAGCCCCAGCCTCAAATGTGGTTCCGCGCCCGGCCAAAGCCCCCAGCTCCCGGCCCCAACTGCGGGTCCACTCCCAGCCATGGCCCCCAACTTCTGGCCCCAACTGGAGCCCCATTCCTGGCCCAGCTCCTGAAAGCAGCTCCCAGGGTGGAGGCACAAACCAGGTAAGGAAGGACATGACCAAAAAAGTTTGGGGACCACTGTCCTAGGCAGAGGAGCTTCCCTAACCGGGAGGAGCTGCCAGAGCTGACAATGACAGCAGCAGCTGGAGCAGGACAGAGCCCTGGAGAGCTGCCCCTGGCTGGAGAAAGTGTATGCAGAGAATAAAGGCACAGTCTGAAATGACCCAGCTCCAGGAGGGAGGGCTGGAGTCATCTGATTCCACGATGGAAACTAATCCAAGCCCAGCTCTGGGAAGGACTGAGGGCTCCTGACTTGAGGGCAGTGAGGAACTGCAGTGAGAGCTGGAGGCTGGAGCAGAGTGAGGGAAAAGATTTTATTTCGGGGTTTACTTGGACTCAGAGCAGACCCCAGGAGGGGACTTTTCTCTCAGATCTTTTGGACTGTGAGGTGTAATTTAAGGAGTGCTGCTGAGGGTAAACTGAGGCAAGATGCTTGCCAAGATACCAGCCTCAGCCATTTCAGGGTATCAATAATAACACTCACTGCCCAGCACCTAAGGGCTGCATGACAGCGTGGCGTCTTCCCCATAGCACACGGGGACTCTGGGGCACAGGGAGCCCTGGTTACTCTGACCCACACATTTACCCAGAGACTCCCCTGAGCTGCCGGACCCGGGTCCCTGGGGTCAGAGCGCAGGCAGTCGAGTGGCACTGACCGGCTGGGGCTTCTGGGGTGGGGGAAGGAAAGGGTTAATTCCAGCACGGTGGCACTTTGCTGTCCAGCCCTGGCTGGTCTCTGCCCTCTGGGTGCAGCTCAGGGCGTGTCTCTCTGAGCAGGTCCCTGCCCACTCACCCGCCATTTGCCCCAGACACAGAGAACCCAGGTGCCGAGGGAAGGAGCAGCCCCAGCCAGGGGCGGCTCTAGAAATTCCGCCGCCCCAAGCAGGGCGGCGCGCCGCGCCGCTCACGCCACCCTTCCCCGGTCCCGGAGCCAGGGCAGAAGTGCCTGCGGACCGTCCCGTGGTCCCGCGGCTCCGGTGGAGCATCCGTCCGAGCCACAGGACCAGTGCACCGCCGCAGTCATGCCTGCGGGAGCTCAAGCGGAGCCACGGGAAGAGGGGACCCTCCACAGTAATGCCTGCGGCAGGTCCGCTCGTCCCGGGGCTCCGGTGGACCTCCCGCAGGGATGACTGCGGAAGGTCCGCCAGAGCCAAATGCCGCCCTGCCAGGACAATGCTGCCCCACGCGCCTGCTTGGCGCGCTGGGGTCTGGAGCCGGCCCTGGCCCCAGCAGCGCCGCATTGTCCCTGGCACGGGCTGAGCCTGCGAGTGCAGCAGCAGAGGCAGCGGCCGAGAGAGGGGCTCAGCCATTGAGAGCAGCAGCGTCCCCACCCGCAGGGGAGGGGTCAGCGTTGGGACAACAGGCCAGGCTGGGTCAGGGGATGGGAGCTCCGGCAGCGAGCGCGGTGCCAGCACCAACAGCCCTGCTGGAGACCCTGGGCCTGGCCATCCTGGAGCAGCCAGCGAGTGACTCAGGGCCTGGGACCCTGCCCAGGAAGCGGCTTCTGGGGGGCTGACAGGAGGCTTCCCAGGGGCTGGTGATCCCCTAGAACGAGGCACTGAGCTGACTGGCTCAGGATCCCAACAGGCTCAGGAGCCAGGGGTGTGGAATGGCCCAGAGCCCAGCCGGGTTCAGGGCCCAGTGGGCACAGACTGTGCTGGGCTGGGAGCAGTGAACGGGGAGGGGAGCAGGGATGTGCTGGCTCCAGGCAGTCACAGAGAGGAAGCTGCTTCCCCCACAGCCTGGGGTTCCTGCTCCCCAAAGCCCTGAGATCCTGGCCCTGCAGCCAGCACTGACTGCGCAGCCTCCATTGGCCGGGACTAGAGTGACCAGATGTTCTGATTTTATAGGACAGTCCCGATTTTTGGGTCTTTTTCTTATATAGGCTCCTATTCCCCCCCCCCCCGTCCCGATTTTTCACATTTGCTGTCTGGTCACCCTACTTCCATCGGCCGGGACAGATACACCCAGCTTGGCCCCTTCGACTGCCCCCTGCTGGGGGTGGGTGGGAGGAGAGGAGTGGGGTGGGGGTAGGATGAAAGGGCCAGTTCAACAATCACAGACGGAGCTCAGTCCCCCTCTCCTCTGCCTTGGTTTCTTCTCTGTCCCTCCTCACTGTCAGGTTTCTGCCTTTGCCCCCGGTCTCGGCGCTGGGGCTGTGGGAAGGGGTCAGACCACAGCAGCCAGACTGGCCCCTCCTCCAGCTCAGAAAGCTGGGCCAGCCTTGGCTAATGAGGGCTGGGGCAGTGCTGAGCGGTGGCCACACAACACAGCCCTCACGTGTCCCAGGAGAGAGGCACAGACACGTCATCCGTTACCCGTCTGTGCAGCTCCCAGCACGATGGGCCTAGTCCAGGCCTCACAGTACCTGGCTCAGTGACACCCAGTAACTCAGCCATGGAGGGGTCAGGATGTCAGAGTGACGGGGCCTGGTCTGACACCTGGGCAAGTACCAGCAGGTGGGTGCTAGGGTTGCCAACTCTCCCGGACCAGATGGACCGGACACCATACTGTGGTGATGGCGCATCCCCATTTGTGTCAATGACATCCTGTCTGGGAGAGTTCACAACCCTAGTGAGTGCGAATATCAGGCAAATTGCCCAGGACTGAGCACATCAGCCTCCAGCTATCACAGCTCCAAGCCTGTCAATTGGGTCCGTGCATGTCCCGGGGTCCCAGGCGCTGTCCAGATCCCCTGGCACAACACAGCTCAATGTCCCAGGAGCTTCCACTCACCTGCGAATCTCTTCAGCATTTCTCGCATATCCAGGCAGCGCTCCGGGATTTTATACACATTCTTCAGGTCAGTAGAAACAGCTTCTGGTTCCTGGAGTTTCACATTCTCACTCCTATGAAGAAAATGTCCCATCATCACTCAGCTGCTCTGTGCACACATCACCGCAGAGGTGCTACCGGGGATATAAGAGCAATGAACATCGGAAACGTACCTGCTCAATGTGGTTTTCACATCCTGGAAGGAGAAAGAGAATCAATGTTCTTAGTTAAAACCATGTGTAAAAACCAGTGAATTTTCACTCTGCGCATCAACCTTTCACCTAGAAAAGAAATCAACCCTCCCAGGCTTCACTGTTTTGTGGTAAAAACTCCTATGACATTTTGCATTAACACTTGTTTCATTTATGTAGGTGAGACAGGAATTTAGCTAAAGGATTCTCCCTTCTAAGGGCCCAACCCATCAGTATCTGTGTTTATCAACTGTGTTGGGTCCAATGTTCTGGAGTCAGAGCAGGGATGAGTTCAGCTCAGTATCATTCTTGTATCATCCATTTAATCTCCCATGGCCTCACTGGGTCTCCGTGAGGAGAATTCCCCTCTAACATGAACTGGGATATTTTGGAACTGATGGAGCCCTTAGCCGGATGTTCTGTTTGTCAGTAAACCACAGAACACATTTACTCTAATTCTTGGGATCCAGACCCAGGGATCTGAGTCATAATTCTGGATGGGTGGAGAATTTTGATGCCATCTCACCTTTAGCAGCTCGATAACTGGTTGCTGACACTTCTCCTCTAGCTCTGTGATCAGCTGCTGCAGAGAGGAGCTTTGCTGGGAGAGTTTGGTTACATTTTCCCTTAGTCTCTGCAGAGTCTCCCTCTCCTCCTCCTCCAGGCTCTGCAGAAGCAGCTGCTCCTCCTCTCTCAGCAGTGTGTGCAGTTTGTTAAATTCACCTGCAATCATCTCTCTCTTGTTCTTCACTTTACTCTTGAGAAAGAAAAATAGGAAAGGCACAGAGAAAATGTGAGCCAGATGTTGAGTTACACAGACTGGGCCTTTGCAATGAAGCAGGGAATGTTAAATCACTATCAGGTTTGTAAGGATATTTACTTCTTTGAGAAACGTACCATAAAGGGACAAGGAGTCCTGTGGCACCTTATAGGCTAACAGATGTATTGGAGCATGAGCTTTCGTGGGTGAAACTATAAAGGGTTTGTTTTAGTTAAGAGTTAATACGGCCAGTTCCATAGCAGGGTTGTCTAGGGTGCTTTGTAAAGCCACAGTATGTTATTGCGGGTGGCAGGGGATGGACACAGTGGAGTGGGGAGAAATCGAGGGAACAGGAGAGATTTACAGGGGGCTGCACAGGGTGTTTGCAGGGGGATTTGGGTGCCCAGTGCTGGGCACTCAGACACCAAGGGGAGCCGTCACCGCGGGATGTGGGCGATGCTCCTTCTGACAACCTGCTCCTAAGGCTGCAATGTTCAGGACATAGGGCTGGTGCTAATAGTCCTTCGGGTGCCATCCTTGGGCTCACATGGGTGTTGGGCGCCCAGGGCATTGTCAGAGCTGGCTTTGGCCTCACTCAGCCTGGCCGAGTGCCCCATGCCCCTGTGTCCAGTGACCAGCCAGTGTCTTCCTCACACCCCCCCCCCCATGCTCTCTGTGGGAATTTCACTGTAAAAGGCAGGTGAACTGGAACAGACATTGTGTCCCCCGGGTTCTCTGGCTGGAGAGTCTTGCCCACATGCTCGGGGTTCAGCTGATCGCCATATTTGGGGTCGGGAAGGAATTTTCCTCCAGGGTAGATTGGCAGTGGCCCTGGAGGTTTTTCGCCTTCCTCCGAAGCATGGGGCAGGAGTCACTTGCTGGTGGATTATCTGCTACTTGAAGTCTTTAAATCATGATTTGGAGCATTCAACAGCAGAGTCAAGGGAGAGAATTAGTTCAGGAGTGGGTGGATAGGCTTATGTGGCCTGCATCTTGCAGGAGGTCAGACTAGATGATCATAATGGTCCCTTCTGATCTTAAATTCTATGATGCTATGATTCATCACCTGGCTACAGACTAGCACAGGTAAGGTCACAGTAACAGCAGCAGGTGACTGGGATGAGGTGGCCACATGATGGCAGCAGAGGCTGTGAAGTGGCCAAGCTCTGCCTGGCCTTACACTGACCCGCCCCTGGCTCTGCTGACTCGGGGGGGGGGGTGTCCACACTGCAATGGAGGAGTGAAGGCAGGAGGTGACGACACACTCCAGCTTCAAAAACAGACTCCAGAGAGAAACTGCTGAACTTGAATTAATATGCAAACTAAATACTATTAACAGTGGCCTAAACAAAGACTGGGAATGGTTGGGTCATTACACCAATTGAATCTATTTCCCTATGTTAAGTTCTCCTCACACCTTCTATGGGCCATCTTAATTATCACTTCAAAAAGTTTTTTTCCTCCTGCTAACGATAGCTCATCTCAATTGATTAGACTCTGCTTGTTGGTATGCATACTTCCACCTTTTCATGTTCTCTGTATGTATAAATTTCCCCTGTCTGTGTGTTCCATTCTATGCATCCGAAGAAGTGAGCTATAGCTCACGAAAGCTCATGCTAAAATAAATTTGTTAGTCTTTAAGGTGCCACAAGTACTCCTGTTCTTTTTGCGGATACAGACTAACACGGCTGCTACTCTGAAACACTCCAGCTTGTTCGGGTGTTGGTAGCAGTGAAGCCACAGCAGCAGGGCCTGCACAAGCCCACCCAGCCCCCTGGGTAATGACTCAGTGACTAGCCCACAGCTACCTGTTGGTGCCATTTAGATGCACCCTGGGGGCAGACTTTGCAAAGAGCTCAGCACCCACAACTGGGTTTGATGTTCAGAAGAGCTCAGCTCCCAGCCCGGCCCCAGCCCAGCCAGCTGAGTGATTTTGAACCTCACCCGTGGGGTAAATCCTCCCCCCAGCTCTAGTGTCCGGCCCAGGCACTGGGCAGATGCACTGCAGGGACTGTGGGGGAGGAGATGGGGGAGGATGGAGAAGGAACAATCCCTGTGTCCTCCAGGCTGCAGACACACTGTGGAGCTATTTCATGGAGGCACCTGAATCCCACTGGCTGCAGCAGCCTCTACACCAGCCCCACCTGCAGGAGGGAAACAGGGTCCATGTCATAGTGAAAACACTGCACCCGCTATTGAGAATTTGCCCCTATCAGAGAGCACTTGGGTGAGTTTGCACCACCTCACTATGCCCAGGAACTGCCCCTCCTCTGTCGCATACAGGAGCTGCTGTGCTGAGACCCCCACCAGAGACACAGCCTGATCCTGCTGGCACCAAGCCTCTGTCATGGAGCAAGCAACCAGAGCAGGTTCATACCCTTGTCCTGGAGCTTCACAGCTCCTTCATCCTGGGAGAGTTGCAGGGGGAAGGGCTCAGGGAGAGATAAACCCGGACACCCACCTGCCACTCTGTGGTTTTCTCCTTCTCTTTAGACGTCAGCACCAGGGCTTCCTCCAGCTCCTTCCTCAGAGGGCCCAGAGATTCCTGAAGTTTCTCCTGCAGGGACATTGTGTGCAATAAACAGCCATTAGTCTGCCTGTCTGATGGGTGGAAAGTATCATAGAATCATAGAACATCAGGGTTAGAAGAGACATCAGGAGGTCATCGAGTCCAACCCCCTGCTCAAAGCAGGACCAATCCCCAAGTAAATCATCCCAGACAGGGCTTTCTCAAGCCTGACCTTAAAAACCTCTAAGGAAGGAGATTCCACCACCTTCCTACGTAACCCATTCCAGTGCTTCACCACCCTACTAGTGAATTTTTTTTCTTAATATCCAACCTAAACCTCCCCCAGTGCAACCTGAGACCATTACTCCTTGTTCTGTCATCTGCTACCACTGAAAACAGTGTAGACCCATCCTCTTTGGAACCCCCCTTCATGTAGTTGAAAGCAACTATCAAATCCCCCCTCATTCTTCTCTTCTGCAGACTAAATATTCCCAGTTCCCTCAGCCTCTCCTCCTAAGTCGTGCTCCAGCCCCCTAATCATTTTTGTTGCCCTCCGCTGGACTCTTTCCACATCCTTCTTGTAGTGTGGGGCCCAAAACTGGACACAGTACTACAGATGAGGCCTCACGAATGCCAAATAGAGGGGAATGATCACGTCCCTCAATCTGCTGGCAATGCTCCTACTTATACAGCCCAAAATGCCATTAGCCTTCTTGGCAACAAGGGCACACTGTTGACTCATATCCAGCTTCTCATCCACCGTAACCCTTAGGTCCTCTTCTGCAGAACTGCTGCTTAGCCACTCGGGCCCTAGTCTGTGGCAGTGCATGGGATTCTTCCGTCCTAAATGCAGGACTCTGCACTTGTCCTTGTTGAACCTCATCAAGTTTCTTTTGGCCCAATCCTCTAATTTGTCTAGGTCCCTCTGTATCCTATCCCTACCCTCCAGCGTATCTACCTCTCCTCCCAGTTTAGTGTCATCTGCAAACTTGCGGAGGGTGCAGTCCACGCCACCCTCCAGATCATTAATGAAGATATTGAACAAAACCGGCCAAGGACTAACTCTTGGGGCGCTCTGCTTGAAACCGGCTGCCAACTAGACATGGAGCCTTTGATCACTGCCCATTGAGCCCAATGATCTAGCCAGCTTTCTATCCACTGTGACAAAGTTCCTCCTCTACCTTCATGGGTCCTGCACTTATTTGGCAGATTTGCTCACCTCAGTGATCTTCCCCACAGTCTGGGTCAACTCCTCCTGTGTCTGATCAGGAGTTGGGAGGTTTGGGGGGAACCCGGGCCCGCCCTCTACTCCAGGTTCCAGCCCAGGGCCCTGTGGATTGCAGCTGTCTATAGTGCCTCCTGTAACAGCTGCATGACAGCTACAACTCCCTGGGCTACTTCCCCATGGCCTCCTCCAAACACCTTCTTTTTCCTCACCACAGGACCTTCCTCCTGGTGTCTGATAACGCTTGTGCTCCTTAGTCCTCCAGCAGCACGTCCTCTCACTCTCAGCTCCTTGCGCCTCTTGCTCCCAGCTCCTCACACGCACTTCCTCTCCTCTGACTCCCCCTCCCTGACTGGAGTGAGCTCCTTTTAAAACCTAGGTGCCCTGATTAGCCTGCCTTGATTGGCTGCAGGTGTTCTAATCAGCCTGTCTGCCTTAATTGGTTCTAGCAGGTTCCTGATTACTCTAGTGCAGCCCCTGCTCTGGTCACTCAGGGAACAGAAAACTCTTTCTCCAGTGGCCAGAAGACCTCCCTTTGACTCCTCTGCTGTAGAGGGTAGGAGGGAGAGGGCTGCTGCTGCTGTTGTTCCTGCTGGGCCCTCATTGCTGCTGCTGCTCCGGCTGCTCCCCTGGCTGGGCTAGACACCACCACCCACCCCCTTTCTCTGCTGTCTGCTTGCTGGCTGGCTAGTAGATTTCCCCCCCACCACCCAGTTGCTGCTGTTACTCCACCTACAGCCCCTGGGGGGGGGGGGCTGCTGGCCCGCTCCCCAGAGGAGGGGAGTGAGGGACCCCAGCTCCAGGCCTTGTTGCTGAGGAAGCCACCACCACCATCTTCTGAGCGGGGTCCCTCCTGCCTAGCCACCAGACCACCACCTGGAGCTGCTGGAGCTGCTGTGTTAGCTGCTGGGGAGCTGCTGGAGCCCCGAGGAGAAGGAGAGTGCTGCCTGCTGCTGCTGGAGGACCTCGTAGAGACTCTGAAGGCCACCGTGGAGGGGGCACCTAAGGACTGAGTATTTTTCGGACTGTGCTCTTGTGGTGGGGGCTTGGACTGTGTCTGTTGGGACACTGGGGGTGTGGCGTGGAGCCTGCCCCCGGTCCATCTGTGTCCCCCTTCGCCCCCACCACCGTCGTTGCCCCCTCCACCACCCCCGCTGGCGTTTTTCCATCTGCCTCATTCTCCTGCCTCTGGGACTGAGCTGCTCACCTGGCTTGCCACGCCCACCTCCACCATTTGGGCCTGCAGCAGCAGCCAGCTGCATTGACTTTTTGCACAAGTGCCCGTGGGCGCACCCCCCACCCCCACCCCCTTGGCCTGGCCCCCTCTCCTTTGCCACATTTGTCTGCCCCACCCATTTCCTCTGTGGCCCTGACTGTCCTGCCCCAGCCCTGCAGCTAGCCCCGTGGTCCCACTGCCCTGTTCCTAGTTTGACTTTTTCCCCCCCCGGCCCTGTGATCCCCCAGCCCTGATTGGCCCCTCCCCTCATGCGCCCATGCCCCCTCCCATGCACTTGTGCCCTTCCCCCATTTGAGTTTGCCCTTGTTCACTGCACCCCGCCCCCATGCTGTTAGCCCCCCTGATCCCCTAGTGCAACTAGAGGAGCCGGAATTCCCCTCTGGGTCGGTGGCCTGCCACCCTCCCGCCCCTGGGTCCTTGCTTGCTCCCCATGCCCCTTTAGCCTTCCCTTTCTGGCACCCTCCTTCCCTGCCTGCAGCCTAGCGGGGAGGAGTGGTCGTCTCCTTTCCCTCCCCTCCCCTCGCTGTTTGTCCCCCTTCCCGCTCTCGTTATGGCAGGGGACGCGGCGGGGGAGACCCCTCGCGATGCTCCCACCGCCCCTCCTCCCGAAACCCCCGTGTCCGATCCCCAAGCCTCTACCTCGACCGCCGCTGCCGGTTTACCTGCCACTGCCCCCGCTGGGGCACCGGCAACGGCGAGTATCGGGGAGACGTCCGCTGCTGCCACGTCCTTCGCCCCTTCCGATTCGGAGGGAGCCCCCCCAGCCGGTCGGAAAGGTCGGGGTGGGAAGAAGGGTAAGGGCCCAGCTATAAAGACCAGGCCCTCCATGGCGGGGACTACCCCCGCTGCCGTGGTCCCGCTACCGGCCGCGGCATCCCTCCCCGCTGTTCCCTCTACCAGCTCCGCAGGTGTCCCTCCCCCGGCCCCCAGGGCATATGCCCAGGTGGCGGCGGCCCCCCCGCCTGCCGCTACTCCTCTGCCTGCCACTTCCACTACCATCTCTAGCGGCCGGGGCCCCTTTCCCACCTTGACTAGGAAGCACGGCGTCCGTTGCCTCCTGGTGCCCGCCTCGCCCCACGTCGAAACCTATGTGAGGGCGTTGGCGAGGGTAGTGGGGCCCACGGCCATTGTGGCGGCCTCCAAAATGTACGGGAAGGTGGTCTTCTTCCTGGCGTCGGAGGCCGCCGCCGAGGAAGCGGTAGAGACGGGTCTGGCAGTGGGGGGCGTGTTTGTGCCCCTGGAGCCCTTGGAAGACCTGGGGGTCCGCTTGGTCCTGACCTCCGTCCCTCCCTTCCTGCCCAATGCCGCCCTGCTGCCCGCCCTTTCTGCCCTGGGGCGCCCTATTTCTGTCATCAGCCCTCTCCCGTTGGGCTGCAAGGACCCCGCCCTCCGTCACGTCCTCTCGTTCCGCCGGCAAGTGCAGCTTCAACTGCCGCCGGCGGCACGTGACGGAGAGGCGCTCGAGGGGTCCTTTGTGGTCCCCTACCAGGGAGCCCGCTACCGGGTGCATTATTCAACGGGGGAGGCCCGGTGCTACCTCTGCCGGGCGATGGGGCACGTCCGGAAGGACTGCCCCTTGGCCCGGCACGGAGGAGCGTCCGGGACCCCCGAGCCCCGGTATGGCGCCGGCCCCGTCACCGCCAGTGCCCCTAGCTGCCCAGCACCTGACGCTGCCCCTCCTCCTTCTCAGTCCACCGCTGTGGAAGAGGGTGCGGCGGAGATAACGCCGGGCGTGAGAGAGGGCCCGCCCCAGGGAGACTCCTCCCTCGTTCCTGTTGCCCCTCCGTTGCCTCCCCGAGTCCCTAAGCCGCTGCCCTTGCCCCCAGACCTGACCCCTGTTAGCCAGCCCCCGGATGATGCCATGGAGGGCTGGTCCTTAGTGCAGGGGAAGCGGGGCAAGCGGAAGGCTCCGGTCCCATTATATCTTTCGGATTCGGAGGCCCCCCGGAAGAGCAGGAAGGGGGTCTCTGATGACGAGCCTTCCGCTTTGCCCCCTGACGACGCCCGTTTTGTGGTGCTGGCTGGGCACGACGTGGCAGCACCGGACAGTGACGCTGCCCCTCCTCCGGGGTCCCTTCCCGAGAACGCCACCAAGGGAGCCCCTCTTGCCCGCTTGCCATCCGCTCCCCCTGCGAGCGCTGAGGTGGGCGTCGCTTCGGGTGCTGGCAGGGAGGGCCCCGGGGTGGCGGACGGCGATCTCCCCTCCATCTATGAGGAGATCGAGGCCCTGGGTCTGACCCCAGTTACACAGGGGGAGGACGACCCTTTGCAAACGGGCCTCGATCTGAGCAACCTCACTACGGTCCCCCTGTCCCCGGGTTCCCTACTCCTGACTGGTGCTTCTGCTCCCGCCTCCGAGGGTCCCCTGGGGTCTTCCATCAGCCCGGCTGCAGGTGGCACCTCACTGACGGCCGCCGAGCCCATTGAGGCGACGGTCGGTGCCCCGCTACCCGGACCCGATTCCCAGGGGGTGTCCCTCTTGGGTGTGGGCCAATCGACCCCTTGCCCTACTCTTGTCCCCTCCACCTCCCGTGATGCCACTGCTGCCCCTGGGGATGCTCCCCAGGGTGCGGCCTTAGTTGTTTTCCCCTGCTCTGACCCATCAGGGGCTGCTGCTCTCCTTCCGCCGCCCCCTGTTGAACTGGGGAGCGGGGCGGGCCGCGTGGCGTCGGCCCATCGGACGCCACGTCGAGGGTCTGCCCCCTGCCTGCCCACCTCGGTGGGCCACGGGGCTGTGACGGGGGCCCCGCTGGGGGACGGTTCTCGATCCGTTACCCCGCCCCCCCATGCGCTGAGGGAGGAGCTGCGGGAGTTCCTTGAGGACGTCCGTGGCTCCCGTAACAAAGTCCAACTTGCGCTCCAGCGATGGGGGGATTTCCATCTAATCCTCCGGGCCGCAAAGGCCCTCATAGGGGAGGGTAAGGGGACCGGGAAGCAGGCCGCCGCGACCTACCGGCGGGTCTGCCTCTTCCGTGACTCTCTACTCACCCACGGGTTTGGTCACGGATTGCTGCGCGGCCCGACGGAGGCCGTGGGCGTGTCTGCCGGCGAGGATCCCCCCCAGCACTCCTCATGGCGACGATCATCTTTGCCACTTTGAACGCCCGGGGCTGTAGGATGGGTCTCCGCAGGAGCCAGGTGCTCTCCTTCCTTCGGGACGGAGGGTACTCTGTGGTTTTCCTGCAGGAGACCCATACGGATCCGGCCGCTGAAGCTAGGTGGCGGCTGGAGTGGGGGGACAGGGTCTACTTTAGTCACCTCTCGGTTCGCTCGGCGGGAGTGGCGACCCTGTTCTCCCCCGACCTACGGCCCGAGGTGCTGGGGATCGCCGAGGCAGTGCCGGGCCGCCTGCTGCACCTCCGGGTCCGCATGGAGGGGCTTGTGGTTAATCTCGTCAACGTCTACGCCCCGACATCGGGCCCGGAGAGGTTGCGTTTTTATCGGCAGGCATCCGCCTTCCTCGGCTCTCTGGATCCTCGTGAGTGCCTGGTCCTGGGCGGGGACTTTAACACCACCCTCGAGGAACGGGACCGCTCGGGGACCGAGCAGTGCCCGGCCGCAGCGGACGTCCTCCGGGAGATCGTCGAACGCCACTCCCTGGTGGACGTCTGGCGCGACCACCACCCGGACGACGTCTCGACTTTCACCTTCGTCCGGGTGGAGGCCCATCGGTCGCGCCACTCCCGGCTGGACCGCATTTATCTGTCACGTTTCCACCTTTCACGAGCCCACTCCTCCAGCGTTCGGCCGGCCCCCTTTTCTGATCACCACCTTGCCACCGTGACGGCCTCTCTCTGCGCGGAGAGGCCGGGGCCGGCCTACTGGCATTTTAATAATAGTTTGCTGGAGGACGTGGGCTTCGTGGCGTCCTTCCGGGAGTTCTGGCTGGCCTGGCGAGGGCAGAGACGCGCCTTTCCCTCGGCGCGGCGATGGTGGGACCTGGGGAAGGTGCGCGCCCGGCTCTTCTGCCGCGACTACACCCGGGGCGCCAGCCGACGGAGGGATGCGGCGATAGAGCAGTTGGAACGGGAGGTTTTGAAGCTGGAGAGGCGTCTGGCCGCCAGCCCCGAGGATCCATCCCTCTGCGGAGCGTGCCGGGAGAAGCGGGAGGAGCTCCGGGCCCTCGAGGATCATCGAGCCCGGGGTGCCTTTGTTCGATCCCGCATCCGCCTCCTTCGGGAGATGGATCGCGGCTCCCGCTTCTTCTACGCCCTGGAGAAAAGGAGGGGGGCCAAAAAGCACGTCACCTGCCTCCTGGCGGAGGACGGCACCCCCCTCACGGATCCGGCGGAGATCTGCGGGAGGGCCAGGGCCTTCTACGCGGCTCTTTTCTCCCCGGATCCGACCGATCTTAACGCTTGCAAAGTGCTCTGGGACGGACTCCCAACGGTCAGCGCGGGCGACCGGGACCGGCTAGAGCTGCCTCTCACTCTGGCCGAGTTCTCGGAAGCCCTCCGTCGCATGCCCACCAATAAATCTCCGGGCATGGACGGGCTGACCGTGGAGTTCTACCGCGTGTTTTGGGACGTCCTCGGCCCAGACCTAGTCACCGTCTGGGCCGAGTCTTTGCGGAGCGGGGTCCTCCCTCTTTCGTGCAGGCGAGCCGTGCTCGCCTTATTGCCGAAGAGGGGGGACCTCCGCGATTTACGGAATTGGCGTCCCATCTCGCTCCTCAGCACGGACTATAAAATCGTTGCGAAGGCCATTTCGATTCGGCTAGGGTCCGTGCTGGCGGACGTGGTCCACCCGAACCAGACCTACACCGTCCCGGGCCGCACGATCTTTGATAACTTGTATCTGGTCCGGGACCTTCTGGAATTAGGGTGTAGGGATGGTCTGTCGTTCGCCCTCCTGTCCCTGGATCAGGAGAAGGCGTTCGACAGGGTGGATCACGGGTATCTCCTGGGCACTCTGCAAGCGTTAGGCTTCGGACCCCAGTTTGTGGGTTTTCTCCAGGTGCTGTACACTTCCGCGGAGTGTCTGGTCAGGCTCAACTGGACCCTGACCGAGCCGGTCAGCTTCGGGCGAGGAGTACGGCAGGGGTGCCCCCTCTCGGGTCAGCTGTACGCTCTGGCGATCGAGCCCTTCCTCTGTCTCCTCCGTCGGAGGTTGACGGGGTTGGTGCTCCGGGAGCCGGAGCTGCGGCTGGTCCTGTCGGCGTACGCCGACGATGTGCTCCTCGTGGTCCAGGACCCGGGCGACTTGGCGCGGGTGGAGGCTTGCCAGGCCATTTATTCGGCGGCCTCCTCCGCCCGGGTCAACTGGGTCAAGAGCTCTGGCCTGGTGGTAGGGGACGGGTGGCAGGCGAGCTCCCTCCCACCCGCGCTTCAGGCCATCCGGTGGAGCGCGGGTCCGCTGCTCTATCTCGGCGTTTACCTTTCTGCCACGCATCCGTCTCCGCCGGAGAACTGGCATGGTTTAGAGGGCGGGGTGAGGGCGCGGCTCCGGAAATGGACAGGACTACTCCGGTGCCTCTCTCTTCGAGGGAGGGCGCTGGTGCTGAATCAATTAGTCCTGTCCATGCTCTGGTACCGGCTCAACACCCTGGTCCCGGCCCCGGATTTCCTGGCCAACCTCCGGACGGCGGTTCTGGAGTTCTTCTGGCCAGGAACGCACTGGGTCTCTGCAGGGGTCCTCCACCTGCCCCTGGAGGAGGGGGGGCAGGGCCTGAAGTGCTTGCGCACTCAGGTCCACGTCTTCCGCCTCCAGGCCCTGCAGAGGCTCCTGTACGGTGTGGGTAGTCCGGCGTGGAGCGTCTTGGCACACACCTTCCTCCGTCGCTTCCGAGGGCTCCGATACGACCGGCAGCTCTTTTCTCTCCATCCGAGAGGTCTTCCGCGAGACCTCTCTGGGCTGCCGGTCTTCTACCAAGACCTCCTCCGGACCTGGAAGCTCTTTTCAACGACCAGGTCCGTGGCGGCCACCGTGGGGGTCGATCTCCTCGCGGAGCCCCTGCTACACAACCCCCAGCTCCGTGTGCAGGTGGCGGAGTCCCCCGCGGTGCGCCAGAGGCTGGTCTTGGCAGGAGTCACCAGGGTCGGAGACCTCCTGGACTACGACCGGGGAGACTGGCTGGATCCCCTGACGCTCGCTCAGCGCATGGGGCTCTCCAGCCCTCGTACCCCCCGGCGCGTACTTCAGGAGGTGAAGGCCGCTTTACTGCCCGCTGCTCGGGTTTACCTCGACCGGGTCCTGCGAGAGGGCACGCCCCGCCCACCTTCCACCCCGGGCCCTGTGGATCTTTTTATCGGACCCCTGCCCCGTGGCCCCAATCACCCCCCTCGCCCTTTCACTGCAAGCCGGCTGCCCGATCTGCAGCCGGTTTTGTTCCAGACCGCGCCAAGAAAACATCTGTACACGCTCGTGCTCCACACGCTTCACTACCTCACCCTCGCGTCCCGCCCCGATACGAAATGGCGGGACCTCCTGCCACCTCTCGAGGGTGAGGAGCCCCGGTGGGCCAGTCTGTATTCTGCCCTAGTCCCGAGGCCCGCCGGGGATGTCAGTTGGCGGCTCCTTCATGGGGCCGTGAGCACGGGCGTGTACTTGGCGCGGTTTACCCCTGTCCCCAACACCTGCCCCTTTTGCGGCGTGAAGGAGACCCTGGCGCATGTTTATTTAGAGTGCGCCAGGTTGCAGCCCCTGTTCCGGCTCCTCTTGGATCTCCTGTTGCGTTTTTGGTTGCACTTTTCCCCTCACCTGTTTATCTATGCACTCCCTATCCGTGGCCCCACGAAGTCGCGGGATCTCCTTGTCAACCTCCTCTTAGTCCTGGCCAAACTGGCCATCTATAAAACCAGAGAGGGGAGGTTGGCCGATGGGATTTCCTGCGACTGTGGGGCCTATTTCCGCTCCTCCGTCCGTTCACGCATCCGGGCGGAGTTCCTCTGGGCGGCGTCCACTGGCTCCCTTGACGCCTTCGAGGAGCAGTGGGCGTTGTCCGGGGTTCTCTGCTCGGTGTCCCCATCCGGTTCCCTTCGTTTAGCCCTATGACCTCACTCCCGCTCCTGTTTTTTTCATTGGTTGTCCCACGTACTTAGTTAGTGTCCCGGACCTGTGGATCCTCCCCTTAGGCTGGGGGGAGGTCCTTTAGCAGTGGGCGGGCTTCGCCCGCCCACTTCCTGGATACTAATAGGACCAGACTCCTGTACCCCACGGCCTGGGTCTGTCACACCACCTTATAGTCCATTCATCCAGCCCATGATTCTTTAACTTGCTGGCAAGAATACTGTGGGAGACCGTATCAAAAGCTTTGCTAAAGTCAAGGAATAACACGTCCACTGCTTTCCCCTCATCCACAGAGCCAGTTATCTCATCATAGAAGGCAATTAGGTTAGTCAGGCATGACTTGCCCTTGGTGAATCCATGCTGACTGTTCCTGATCACTCTCCTCTCCTCAAAGTGCTTCAAAATTGATTCCTTGAGAATCTGCTCCATGATTTTTCCAGGGACTGAGGTGAGGCTGACTGGCCTGTAGTTCCCCAGTTCCTCCTTCTTCCCTTTTTTAAAGATGGGCACTACATTAGCCTTTTTCCAGCCATCCGGGACCTCCTCGATTGCCATGATTTTTCAAAGATAATGGCCAACATCAGCCAACTCCTTTATCAACCTCGGATGCAGCTCATCTGGCCCCATGGACTTGTGCTCATCCAGCTTTTCTAAATAGTCCTGAACCACTTCTTTCTCCTCAGAGGGCTGGTCACTTCCTCTCCATATTGTGCTGCCCATTGGAGCAGTCTGGGAGCTGACCTTGTTCGTGAAGACAGAGGCAAAAAAAGCATTGAGTACATTAGCTTTTTCCACATCTCTGTCACTAGGTTGCCTCCCCCATTCAGTAAGGGGCTTACACTTTTCCTGACCTTCTTGTTGCTAACATACCTGTAGAAACCCTTCTTGTTACTCTTAACATCCCTTGCTAGCCGCAACTGCAAGTGTGATTTGGCCTTCCTGATTTCACTCCTGCTTGCCTGAGTAACATTTTTATACTCCTCCCTGGTCATTTGTACAAACTTCCACTTCTTGTAAGCTTCTTTTTTGTGTTTAAGATCAGCAAGGATTTCACTGTTAAGCCAAGCTGGTTGCCTGCCATATTTACTCTTCTTTCTACACATCGGGATGGTTTGTTCCTGCAACTTCAATAAGGATTCTTTAAAATACAGCCAGCTCTCCTGGACTCCTTTTCCCCTCATGTTATTCTCCCAGGGGATCCTGCCCATCAGTTCCCTGAGGGAGTCAAAGTCTATTTTTCTGAAGTGCAAGGTCCATATTCTGCTGCTCTCCTGTCTTCCTTGTGTCAGGATCCTGAACTCGACCATCTCATGGTCACTGCCTCCCAGGTTCCCATCCACTTTTGCTTCTCCTACTAATTCTTCTCGGTTTGTGAGCAGCAGGTCTAGAAGAGCTCTGCCCCTAGTTGGTTCCTCCAGCACTTGCACCAGGAAATTGTCCCATACATTTATTTGCCAAAAACTTCCTGGATTGTCTATGCACCGCTGTATTGCTCTCCCAGCAGATACTGGAGTGACTGAAGTCCCCCCCTGAGAACCAGGACCTGTGATCTAGTAACTTCTGTTAGTTGCCAGAAGAAAGCCTTGTCCACCTCATCCCTCTGGTCTGGTGGTCTATAGCAGACTCCCACCACAACACCACCTCACACTTCTAAACTTACTCCAGAGTCGCTCAGGTTTTCTGCAGTTTCATACTGGATCTCTGAGCAGTCATACTGCTCTCTGACATACAATGCAACTCACCCACCTTTTCTGCCCTGCCTGTCCTTCCTGAACAGTTTATATCCATCCATGACAGTACTCCAGTCATGTGAGTTATCCCACCAAGTCTCCGTTATTCCAATCACATCATAATTACTTGACTGTGCCAGGACTTCCAGTTCTCCATGCTTGTTTCCCAGACTTCTTGCATTTGTGTAAAGGCACTTAAGAGAACTCGCTGATGATCCTGCTTTCTCAGTATGAGGCAGGAGTCCTCCCGTCTTGCGCACTCCTGTTCATGCTTCCTTCTGGTATCCCACTTCCCCACTTACCTCAGGGCTTTGGTCTCCTTCCCCCGGAGAACCTAGTTTAAAGCCCTCCTCAGTAGGTTTGCCAGCCTGCTTGTGAAGATACTCTTCCCTCTCTTCATTAGGTGGAGCCCATCTCTGCCTAACAATCCTTCTTCTTGGAACACCATCCCATGGTCAAAGAGTCCAAAGCCTTCTCTCTGACACCACCTGCGTAGCCATTCATTGACTTGCACTATTCAATGGTTTCTACCCAGGCCTTTTCCTTGCACAGGGAGGATGGACGAGAACAACACTTGCGCCTCAAACTCAGTTATCCTTCTTCCCAGAGCCACATAGTCTGCAGTGATCCGCTCAAGGTCATTCTTGGCAGCATCATTGGTGCCCGAGTACCATAGATATCGTCCTTCCATACACAAGCAGTAAAATACCCTGGAAGGAGGCAGCAGACTCAGCTCTGTGGGCCCCAAAGGCCCCATGGGAGCAGAGACGCCAGTCTCAGAGCAGGGGCTCTGCTCCCTGCAGACACTCAGGACTTCTCAAGGCCTGTGTTTTTAGCTAAAGTTTCAGATCACTGAGCACAGGCCAGAGGGGAAACAGCTGGGAAGGTTCTGAACGATCCCTCCTGCCGGTGCCAGTGAAGAGGTTGGGGCAGCACCTCGCTGCACTGTACCCAGACCCAGGCCAGGAACAAGACCCCACGGTGCTCTCATCTGTCCGGGCTCACATGTGGCCTCCCCTAGGCAGCAGCTGAGCACCTGAGCCAGCGCAGTCCCCTTAACTGCACCGGGTGAAGCTGTGATGTGGCTGGAGGTCAGTGAGGAACAGGGAACACTCGGTCTGGGGGAATGTGCCACCCATAATTATAACTGCTCCAGAGCTGTAATACCCCAGGGCTCTCTTCCCCTTTGACAGAATGTGATTCCTTCACACAGCACAGCAACATGCTCCTGCCCTGTCAGCCTGGCTCTGTACAGCACCCAGGGCAGCCCCCGAGAGCCCCCTCCTGAGCTCCTTGCAGAATCTCCCCATTTCACTCCTTCTCTTTCCTCTGGGCCCTCAAGTTCTCTCCCTTTTCTGCCCAAGGCCCAGGCTGCTGCTGCAGCTGCTGCTGAGAGCTCCTGGGGAGCTGTTCAGTGACACCCTTGCGGTGCTGCTGCAGGGAAGCAGTGAGGGAGGGAGGGAGCCAGCAGGAACTAATGAGAGACAGGAGGCGGAAAAGCATCCTTTGCACTCATCAAAACAGCTTCATTAGTGAGCAGGGATCAGACTGGGGGAGAAGACAGAGGGACAAAGGTGGCTGGATTCTCTGAAGATCCACCCACAAAATAAGCTCCACCCATGTGAGTCACCAAAAGGAGACAGCATGGTCTGTTCACAGGAGATGGTGCGATGTTCAAAACGGGATGGAGTTGCTGATTGGCTCCAAATGGCTCCTGGGGCCGGTCTCCCCTCATGGGGCTAGAATATACCCTTGGGCTCTCTGGGCCTGGACCTTCTTTACTGGGGGGAAAATAAAAGGTGGCATCTCCCAAACATCACCCGCCTGTGGCACCGGAAGGAGGTGTCACTGGCAGTACATGGTGCTGGGCTGTAACTCTTCCTCTCCGCTCTCACAAGGTGAATGAAATTGTTAACAATGCTGATATTTAAAGGATCATCCCCAGGCACCTGAGCCCACCCCCCACTCAGGGACTGGAGCTGTTCACACCTCTCCCAGCTGCTGTGCCCAGCTCTCTGCATCCCTACATGTGGGTCAGTTTTGAGGTTTTCTTCACAACCAGAACAGCTGGAGAGTCAGTTTAACACAAAGTGAAAGCTGAGATCCTGCAGAACAAGGCAGTCACAGAGAAGTGCCAGTACTTCCTGGCTGTTTCTGAGCCCTGTCAGTGAAAGTAGACGCCGCGACGTACCAGTGCTTCCTGCACCAGGCCCGGCGTCCTTAACAGGGTTGGTGGCTCTGGCCTCCTGGAAGGGGGGGGCCTTGGGGCAGAAGGGCCAAGGGGGCTCCGCATCCCACCACTGGTGAGTGCAGGGAAGGGGGTGGTTCCATTCCTCCCCCTCCCCCAAGCAACACGACTGGGGCCGGGTGGCTCCGCTTCCCGCTGGCTGCAGTGAGTGTGGGGGCGCACCCAACCCCTGCTGCTGGCCGGCGCCAGGCCCTCTGCTAGTCCCTCAGACTACCCTGGGCCCCACAGGGCCCCCCAAAGCTGGGGCCCAGGGCAGCCAGGGGCGGCTCTAGACCCCAGCGCGCTAAGCAGGCGCGTGGGGCGGCCCTTTCCCGGGGGGGGGCGGCATTTGGCTCCGGTGGACCTGCCGCCGGCATGCCTGCGGGAGCTCAACCGGAGCCGCGGGAAGAGGGGACCCGCCACGGGACCGGGGAAGGGCGGCGCAGCGCACCGCGCTGCTTGGGGCAGCCTAATTTCTAGAGCCGCCCCTGAGGGCAGCAGCCCCTTTTGCCCCCCCCCCTCCCCCGTTGGCAGCCCTGCTGGTAGGGTCCGGCATGCGGAAGCAGGGAAAGAATTAATAAGGATTTGAAGGGGATCTTAATACATGTCAGTCAGTTAGCAAGAGTTAGCCTAGCTGTAACCCTAATGACGTGAGACTTCTAGAAGCAAGGATAGTGTGAGACATAGGGAAAGAACTGTGTACAAAGTTATTACGACCTTGTAACTGATAACCAAATATGCAGGCTTGCTTTTCTTAGGAGTGAGACAAACAAGATAGCAGAATGGCTTATGTATAAACAAAATGTAGTTGTTGCTCTCTATTGTCTGTATTATTGCTAGTTATTATCTGTAACAAAAGTATAAAGGCTTGCTGTAATTGTTTACCAGTTGAGAGACCTGTCCGGGACTGGGGCAACCCTGTGTCCTATGGCACTCTCTCCCTCCATTGTAATTACTGGAGAAATAATAAAGTATTTGATTTTGTTGCACCCAAAAGAAAAAGCGAGAACTGAGTTTTTCTCCGACAGGCAGTACTGCCATGGCAGCGCTTTAACTTCGCTAGTGCGGCCGTGCTGCTGGGACCTACCGGCAGGGCCGCCGACAGGGGAGCAAATGTCGGCTGTGTGCAGGCCGGGCTGGTGGACGGCTCTTGCCAGAGCACTGCTCCGGCCCGCACCAGCCCACTTTCACCTCTGCAAAGCACCCTGGCGGCCAGTTTTCAGAGCGGGATCACTACTAACCGTGCTGCTCTCTGTGTGGATGTAAGAGCTGCTAGTGTGAATGTGCTCTGCCTGCACAAGGAGCTAGTGTGCACACGCAACAGCGGCTTTAAAGTGGCATCACTTTTGCCAGCAAAACTTTGCAGTGTAGACAAAGCCTAAGAGCTGACAATCACTAAGAGCAGGGTGGAACCTCAAGAGACTGAACGTATAGAGCTGGAGGCATTGGGAGAGAGGGCAGAGCGAGGGCAGGGTGCGCTCGGGTGAGGGGGCAGAACAGGGCAGGAAGAGGTGGGGTGGGAGTGTGGTCTTGGGGGAAGGGATGGAGTGGGGGCGGGGCCTGTGCAGAGCAGGGCTTGAGCACCCCTGGGGAAACGAGGAAGCCAGCACCTGTGTTTTCCACACTCAGGCTCTGTGCTTTAGAGAGAGGAAGTTTTGCCTCTCAGAGGCGCGCAGGGTGGGATGTGGTTTGCCCAGGTTACTGGGTGGGGGCTCGAGCTGGTTCTGTGTTGTATATTGAACCCAGCCCTTCTTGCTGCCCACTCCACCTGGCAGACGGGTTGCAGGTTCACAAAGAGCCATCAGCCCTGTTCTCTCTATCGGGCATTGAAACTTGCAGTGTGTTGGGGCAAAAATGTCTGGATCTTTTCCCATTACCCACAACCCCCAGTGCTCACCCCCCTGAAAACCAGGCCCCTTTCGTTTAGGTGCCTAACCTTAGGCAGCCAGGTGTGAAAGATTGTCCTGGGATTGATGGGGGATAAACCTGGGGTCCTTAAGCGGTTTAATTAAGCAAAGTCAACAGCATTTCCTACCTTGTACTCCTGGGCAGCCTCCTCCATGGGAACCACCGTGTGAGACTTGTGGTTCCGGGATTTCTCACACACCAGGCAAATGGTTTCTCCATCCTCCTCACAGAAGAGTTTGAGACGTTCCTCGTGTCTCTCACACAGATCCTCCTTTTGCCCTTTTCCTGGTTTTAACCCCAGTTGTTTGAGCTTTTGTACAATGTTGCTCAGCTGGGTATTGGGCCTGAACTCCCCTTTCTGGAACTGGGCTCTGCACTGGGGACAGGTCAGGGGTGTCCCCGCTCCCTTTTCTGCACAGTACTGGCTGAGGCAGGCTCGGCAGAAGTTGTGCCCACACGCGATAGTCACCGGCTCTGTCAGATACCCCAGGCAGATGGAGCAAATAGCTTCATCTTCTATGTCCCTTGCTGTAGCTGGAGAGGCCATCGCAGCTGGGTGAGTGTCTGTTCTCTCTGCCCTTTGCAGGCAGCCAGAAGCCCAACCAACCACACCCGCAGGCAACCGGAAAGCAAAAGGGAAAAATATCAAGGACAAGCAGCCTTTTAAAGCTTCTTTTAGCAGCTTGTGCAACCGGGAGCCAATCACGTGCTCCGGCAGGATATTCCACCCAAAAAAAAAAAAGGCAGAAGCCACAGCCCAGAAAAGCCTCCAAACTTTAAGAAACGAATAGGCAGAGGGGATAAAAGTTACCACAGTGGGGTGAGCCATCTGCAGTGGTTGCAAAAATAGGCCATGTGGCAGAGAGGCTGGTGTTCCTTGCTGGCCCATCTCAGCACCCCTCCCACAGGGCTGTGGTGTTAAAGCCCATTGCCCCATAGGTCTTTGTTACATAAAATAATTCATTGTCACTTGATGTGGCTCTGACCTGCTGTTCCCAGGGCCTGACAGTTACTCTGTTTCCTAGAAGCCACTGTAAATGCAGCTTCACTCTATTTTAGTTATTTATTTTTAACTCCTTTATAAAGCAGTGTTTTGGTTACTCCTGTTTTCCTCAGCGCACCTTGGTTAACAGTGTGCGCATGGATGTCATTGCGCTGCTCAGTGTACGGTTTTAATAATAAATTATAATAGAAAATAATAATTGATGCTACAGGTTGAACCTCCCTAGTCCAGCAACACCCCTGATCTGGCATAGTCGGTGACCCAGTGGGTGCTCTGGGCTGGAACACTCAAGGGGGAAAAACTGATGGGTTGGGGCCAGGAGTGTTGTGGGACCAGGGAAGACTGGAGCTGGCAGTGGCCGGAGGAGCCGGGGGCCAGCAGTGAAGCCTCAGAGTCCTTGGAGAGAGGAGGGTCCGGTGCCCTGGGGACAACGGCTGGGAGCAGTGAGACTGCTTGACTGGTTACAGCACCTGATTGGTTGGGAGTTTCAGCAGAGCAGCTCTTAAGCTCAGCAGCAGATGCACTTAAAGGTTGTGCGAAGCATCAGGCACTGCTGGGATAGCACCTGCCCTGTTCTAGCCTTGCCCCTGATTTGCCTCATTCCAGCTAACCCAGTTCTGACCTTGACTCAGGTTCCTGACATCAGCTCTGACTTCAGTGTTGGCTCCTAGTTCTGGTTACTGACCCCAGTTCTGACCCCTAGGCCTGGTTGCTCAAGTCCCGGTCACTGACACTGGGGTGTTTAATGCCTATTTTAATTCAGTCTTCACTAAAAAGTTTAATTGTGACCAGATACTCAGCACAATTAATATTAGCAGCAAGGGGGAAGGAGCTCCACTCAAAGTAGGGAAGGAACAGCTTACAGAATATATAAGTAAGTTAGGGCAGGTCCATACTCACCGCGCGGGTCGACGCGGTGAGTTCGACTTCTCAGAGTTCGAACTATCGCGTCTGATCTAGACGCGATAGTTCGAACTCCGGAAGCGCCGCGGTCGACTCCGGTACTCCACCACTGCAAACGGCGGTGGTGGAGTCGACGTGGGAGCCACGGAGTTCGACCCCGCCGCGTCTGGACGGGTGAGTAGTTCGAATTAGGGTACTTCGAATTCAGCTACGCTATTCCCGTAGCTGAATTTGCGTACCCTAATTCGAACCCCCTTTTTAGTGTGGGCCAGGCCTTAGATGTATTCAAGTTGGTGGGGCCTGATGAAATGAACCAGAGCCTAGGTTGGTGCCTGGAGAGCAGTGGTTTCCCCAGGAATTGAAATTAGGGGGGGGTGTTCGAATTTACAGAGGGGGTGTCAGGACCAATGAGATATATAAAAAAGATATGAATAAAGTAAATGTTTTGTTAGGATTATGCAAATTTAACATAAGAATAATGCAAGTTACACCAAAACACATAACAGGTCTAGATTTCTAAAAAAACATACATTTAAAAAAAAAGTATTTAATTTAAATTGACTTTTGAAAAGTAAGCCATCATAGGGTAAGAGGAAAGTCCTCTCATGGATCAGTAACTGGTTAAAAGATGATTCAGCTTAGAAAAGAGATGACTAAGGGGGGATATGCTAAAGGTCTATAAAATCTTGACTGATGTGAAGAAAGTGAACAAAGTAAATGTTTTGTTAGGATAATGCAAATTTAACATGAGGAAAATGCAAGTTACACCAAAACACATAACAGATCTAGATTTCTAAAAAAATATATAATTTTTAAAAAATGTATTTAATTTAAATTAAATGTACATTTTAAAATATATAATTTTTAAAAAATGTATTTAATTTAAATTAAATGTACATTTAAAAATGTATTTAATTTAAATTAAAAGATAGGGTAAGAGGAAAGTCCTCTCATGGATCAGTAACTGGTTAAAAGATGGGAAACAAAGGGTAGGAATAAATTATCAGTTTTCAGAATGGAGAGAGATAAAAAGTGGTATCCCTGAGGGGTCGGTACTGGTGCTGTTCAACATATTCATAAATGATCTGGAAAAATGGGTAAACAGTGAGGTGGCAAAATTTGCAGATGATACAAAATTATTCAAGATAGGTAAGTCCCAGACAGACTGCGAAGAATTACAAAGGGATCTCATGAAACTGGGTGACTGGGCAACAAAAATGGCAGATGAAATTTAATGTTGATAAATGCAAAGTAATGTACATTGGAAAACAATCTCAACTATACATACAAAATGAAGGAGTCTGAATTAGCTGTTAACACTCAAGAAAGATCTCGCAGTCATTGTGGATAGTTCTCTGAAAACATCCACTCAGTGTGCAGCTGCAGTCAGTGATTCCCAACATTCTGTTTGCTTTTTTAAAAAGAACAGGAGCACTTGTGGCACCTTAGAGACTAACAAATGTATTTGAGCATAAGCTTTCGTGGGCTACAGTCCACTTCATCGGATGTAGCCCACGAAAGCTTATGTTCTTTTTGCAGTACAGACTAACATGGCTGCTACTCTGAAACCTTTGCATTTTAAAGAAAGTGATAGATAATAAGACAGAAAATATCATATTGCCTCTATATAAATCCATGGCACATGTACACCTTGAATACTGTGTGCAGATCTGGTTACCCCATCCCAAAAAAGACATACTGGAAAGGCACAAAGTACAGAGATGGGCAACTAAAATGATTAGGAGTATGAAATAGGAGAATGTAAAATCCTTGGGGCAGCCGGTGTAGGAAGAAATCACTTGAGGCCAGAGAGCAGGCAGCTAACCAAAACCTCCATTTTATTTACAGATATACAGAGAGCTCCCTCAGCCGGTTGAAACCGGTTGAGCTAACCCATAATAATCTAACTCAGTTGCCATAGCAACAAAAATCATGACAACCAAATACACAACATATTCCTCCCCCCCTAATAAGAACATCCCCTAAATAAAACACACACTAGACTAGAGAAGGAGGGTAGACTGCCTCCATTCCCGGCTAAACCCTGGGGATTATTTTGCCCCATAACCGTGGGTTCGCCCTAGCTAAAGATCCAGCCGATGAGGAGGCCTTCTGTCTCTAGGTGGATTACGGCGAACTTCTGGTGTTATTGCACCCGAAAGCACTAGGGGCTCAGGGTCCGCAGCACGAACAGGTGAGGAGGTGGTATCAGCTCGTGCTGGGCAAAGGGGTATCTCAGCCGCCGGCAGTAATGGAGGAGAACAGTCAGAAACAGGTGACTCGTGATTCGGTCCTTCACCAGAAGAGGTGAAGTCAGACCCCTCAACTGCAGATGGGTCCTGAGGACTGGCATGACCTGGCAACAGCTGATCTACATGTCGCCGCCAGGTAAGATTCTCTGCAGTCCGGACTGTGTAGGAAACAGGTCCTGTTTGAGTGATGACTGTGGCCAGGACCCATTTAGCTCTGGAAGTATAATTCCGAGCCAAAACTGGCTGTTCCGGGCTAAAGGTTCGGTCTTTTGCTCTGGGTGCCCGTCTGATGACTTGATATTGCTGCTGATGTTGCACAATTTGTCGGGGTTCAGAAGGTTTCAGCAGATCAAAGCAAGTGCGCAGCTGTCGTCCCATCATTAGAAAGGCCGGAGATGCGTGGGTCGTAGCATGAGGTGTGTTTCTGTAGGAAAGTAAAAAGGTATCCAGACGCTTTTGAATGGAGTGTTGTCCCCTTGCTGATTTCAAAGCGTTTTTCATTGTCTGCACAAATCTTTCAGCTAATCCGTTGGTGGACGGATGATATGGTGCTGACATGATGTGGTGTATCCCATTTGCCTTCATAAAATTTTGAAACTCCTGAGAAACGAACTGCGGTCCGTTGTTGCTCACAAGTTGTTCTGGCAGACCAAAACGACTAAAGAGTCCTCGTAGTTTTTGGATAGTACTCTCTGCAGAAGTGGACTGCATTATAGAGACTTCTGGCCATTTAGAATGGGCATCTATTGCCACCAAGAACATGCTTCCTTCAAGGGGGCCAGCAAAGTCAACGTGAATACGTTGCCACGGGTTTTCAGGCCAGTCCCATGGGTGTAGGGGTGCCCACTGGGGTGCATTCCTCACACCCTGACATGACATACAAGCTTTTGCCTTCTCTTCAATAGCGCTGTCCAGTCCAGGCCACCAAAAATAGCTTCGTGCAATTTCCTTCATGCGCACTATTCCACAGTGACCGGAATGTAACTGTTCTAACATCTGTGATCTCAGTGGTGGTGGAATAATGACACGTCTCCCCCACAACAAACAACCAGATTGGACCGATAACTCCGTCCGCTTGGACATGTAGGGAACAAGGTCGGATGAGACCGGAGAGGTTTGTCGAGATTTTCCATGCATCACCAGGTCCATAACGTGGGACAATACTGGGTCAACGCGAGTTGCCTTCTTTATCTGAGTAGCAGTGATGGGTGTATTCTCTACCTGTTCAAAGTAGAAGATTTCCTTTTGGGCACTATCTTGGTGTTTGACCGGCAAAGACAACCTTGAGAGGCCATCTGCATTGCCGTGCAGAGTGGATTTCCGATATTTGATTTCATATGTGTGTGCTGAAAGTAACAATGCCCAACGTTGCATACGACTAGCAGCTAATGGGGGAATGCCTGTGTAGGGTCCAAAAATTGATGTCAGAGGTCGATGGTCTGTGAGAAGAGTAAATTTTCGCCCAAACAGGTACTGATGAAACTTCCGAATTCCAAAAACAATTCCTAATGCCTCACGTTCGATTTGGGCGTAGTTAGTTTCTGCTTTGCTTAGAGTGCGTGAAGCAAAAGCAATAGGTCTCTCTTCTCCTGAAGGCATAATATGTGACACGACTGCTCCCACTCCATAAGGGGAGGCATCGCAGGCCAATTGCAGTGGTAAGGATGGATCAAAGTGCGTTAGAACTTCAGAATTTAGCAATGCATCCTTAGCTTTGTTAAACGCAACATCACAGGCTTCAGTCCACTTCCAGGCCTTGTTCTGCCCAAGGAGCTCATGAAGTGGTTTTTCGCAGTGTGGCTAACTGTGAGATGAACTTTCCATAATAGTTCAGGAGTCCTAGAAACGAGCGCAGCTGGCTTACATTTCGAGGTGGGGAAGCCTCCACAATAGCTTTAACTTTTGCAGGGGCCTTATGAAGACCTGCAGAATCAATGATGTGTCCCAAATATTCAACAGAGGGCTTGAAGAATTCACACTTGTCTTTGCGAACTCGTAGGCCATACTCTTCCAGTCTTTGTAGGGTAGCCTCTAAATTCTTTAAGTGATCCTCTTCATTTCTTCCAGTGACCAGGATATCATCCAGATAGCACTGAACTCCTGACAAGCCACACAAGATCTGGTCCATAGCCCTCTGGAACAGGGCGGGAGCAGATGTTATTCCGAAGGGTAGGCGACAGTATCGATAAAGCCCCTTATGAGTCACAATAGTCAACAGCTCGTGGGACTTTTCATCGACGTGCATCTGTAAATATGCTTGACTCAGATCAATCTTACTGAACTTTTGTCCCCCAGCCAGGCCTGCGAAGAGGTCATCGATGCCGGGAAGCGGGTATTGCTCTGCACACAACACTGGGTTGACAGTGACTTTAAAAACACCGCAAATCCGGAGAGAGCCATCTTTCTTCACGATTGGAACGATAGGAGTGGCCCATGAGCTATGGATAACTGGTATTAGGACTCCATTGGTAACCAGGCGCTCCAGGTCTGCTTCAACTTTTGGCCTGATGGCATATGGCACAGTTCGGGCTTTCAGATATTTTGGTGGACTGTCAGGTTTAATGTTCAATGTCACAGTGATTCCCTTCATACTTCCCAAATCATCTCCAAAAACAGCAGCATGTTTCCTTAGAATAGGGGTTAGACTGGTTTCTTCTTTAGTCATCCGGTGCACTTCTGCCCAGTTCAGTTGAATCTTCCCAAGCCAAGACCTACCCATTAAGGCTGGGTAGTCACCTCTCACCACAAACAGTGGCAATGTAGCTGCCTGTCCATTGAGCTCCACCTTAACATCAATAGTGCCCAACATGGGCACAGCTTCACCTGTATACGTCTTCAGAACAGTTTTTGTTGCCTTAAGCGGAAGATGCTGTAGCTTTTCCTTATACACAGTCTCAGGAACCAGCGAGACAGCTGCACCGGTGTCTAGTTCCATGCGTATAGGTTTGCCCTCCAATAAAGGGGTTACCCAGTATTCATGTGAGCCCGCTGCCAAAGACAAAACATGCAGTGGCACTTCCTCTTGTGAGGAGGTGTCACCTTGATCATCCTGGGTCTGCTCTAGGGTATGCAAGGTTCCTCTTTTTGTCGGCCAGACCACAGGCCTCTTTTTCTTTTGTTTACAGGCATACTCAATGTGTCCCTTTTTGCCACAGTGTCGACACACCAGGTCCTTACACCAGCATTCTGATGCCTGGTGACCCAGCTTACCACAGCGGTAACATTCTTGACTCTGCACCGTTTTGTGGGTCAGTTCTTGTGACACTTTTTGCACCCTAGGGGATGCACCGATGTATTGTGCCTCCCTTGTAGCCAGTTCCATGGAGACAGCAATATCAACAGCCTTCTGTAATGTAAGCTGAGCCTCTGTCAGTAGGCGCTTCCGTATAGCTTCACTGCAGAGGCCACACACTAACCTGTCACGCAGGGCATCATTTAACATCTCTTTAAATTCACAGTGTTCTGCTAGCTTTTTTTAAAATGGCTACAAATTGTACAACTGTTTCATCTTCCTTTTGGTCTCTTTTGTGGAACCTATATCTTTCAGCAATTACCAGTGGTTTTGGGGAGAAATGAGACCCCAGGATTTCCACAATGTCACTGTAAGATTTAGTCTCAGGCTTAACAGGGTGCAGTAAGCTGCGTAGCAGAGAGTAGGTTTTAGCCCCTACAACAGTTAAGAATATTGGCACCTTCTTCGCTTCTGTAATGTCATTTGCAATACCAAAAAGCTCAAAACGCTCAGTATACACATGCCACTGCTCTGTATTCTCATCAAAAGGCTCCAGGGGCCTGGTCAGAGTAGCCATGATTTTTAGTTTCACTTTCACAGTCAGTGCAAACAAGCAGCTTTTTTTGTTTGTTTGTTCTTTACCTTGACTTCTACTTCCTTCTGTTACTGGAGCAGCACCAGGATCCCACCCTCGTCGCCAGTGTAAAATCCTTGGGGCAGCCGGTGTAGGAAGCAATCATTTGAGGCCAGAGAGCAGGCAGCTAACCAAAACCTCCATTTTATTTACAGATATACAGAGAGCTCCCTCAGCCGGTTGAAACCGGTTGAGCTAACCCATAATAATCTAACTCAGTTGCCATAGCAACAAAAATCATGACAACCAAATACACAACAGAGAAGAAATTAAAATGACTGGGAATATTCAGCTTAGAAAAGAGATGACTAAGGGGGGATATGCTAAAGGTCTATAAAATCTTGACTGATGTGAAGAAAGTGAACAAAGTAAATGTTTTGTTAGGATAATGCAAATTTAACATGAGGAAAATGCAAGTTACACCAAAACACATAACAGATCTAGATTTCTAAAAAAAATATATAATTTTAAAAAAAATGTATTTAATTTAAATTGACTTTTGAAAAGTAAGCCATCATGGGGTAAGAGGGAATATCCTCTCATGGATCAGTAACTGGTTAAAAGATGGGAAACAAAGGGTAGGAATAAATTATCAGTTTTCAGAATGGAAAGAGATAAAAGTGGTATCCTTGAGGTGTCAGTACTGGGACCAGTCCTATTCAACATATTCATCTGGAAAAATGGGTAAACAGTGAGGTGGCAAAATTTGCAGATGATACAAAACTATTCAAGATAATTAAGTCCCAGGCAGACTGCGAAGAGCTACAAGGGGATCTCACACAACTGGGTGACTGGGCAATAAAATGGCAAATTAAATTCAGTGTTGATAAATGCAAAGTAGTGCACATTGGAAAGCAATCTCAACTATACATACAAAATGATGGCATCTGAATTAGCTGTTAACACTCAAGGAAGAGATCTTGGAGTCATTGTGGATAGGTCTCTGAAAACATCCACTCCATGTGCAGCAACAGTCACAAAAGCAAACAATGTTGGGAATCATTAAGAAAGGGATAGATAATAAGACAGAAAATATCATATTGCCTCTATATAAATCCATGGTACGTGCACACCTTGAATAGTGTGTGTAGATCTGGTCACTCATCCTAAAAATATATATATTGGAATTGGAAAAGGTACAGAGATGGGCAACTAAAATGATGAGGGGTATGAAACAGGAGGAAAGATTAAAGTGACTGGGAATTTTCAGCTTAGAAAAGAGATGACTAATGGGGTTATGATAGAGGTCTACAAAATCTTGACTGGTGCGAAAAAGTGAATAAGGAAATTTTATTTAATTCTTCACATAACACAAGAACTAGCAGTCACCCAATTAAATTAATAGGCAGCAGATTTTAAAAAAACAAAAGAAAGTATTTCTTCACACAATATAAAGTCAACCCAGGGAACTCTTTGCCAGGGGATGCTGTGAAGACCAAAACTATAACAGGATTTTAAAAAGAACTAGATAAATTCCTGGAGAACAGGTCCATCTGTGGCTATTAGCCAGGATGAGAGGGATGCAACGCCATGCTCTGAGTGTCCCTAGCCTGTTTGCCAGAAGCTGGGAATGGGCAACAGGGGATGGATCACTTGATGATTCCCTGTTCTATTCATTCCCTCTGAAGCACCTGGCCTTGACCACTGTTGTAAGACAGGGTACTGGGCTAGATGGACCATGGGTCTGACCCAGTATGACCATTCTTATGTAAAAATTAATTATAATAAAAATGTTTAGTACAGAAACTCCCCAACATAATGACCTTCCAAGATAGCAACAATGTGAGATAACAACCTTGGCAAATACTGCATTTTAAAAATCTTGGCCTACTGGGAAACATATTTATATAAGTTTCCATTCCCAGTCACAAATCCAGCATTCTGGAGCAAACTGACTAAAATATAGTCCAACAAACAAATGTTTATTTAACATGACCCTCACTTTTCCCTCCACCACTCCACTCACCGGTGTTGTCCTTGGTCAGTGGAGACTCAGAGTTCAGAGGTGCTTTCACGTGAATACACCTTCCAGGTGGGGGACAAAAAGGCACAGTTTGCTCTGGCCACGGCTGTTCGTTGTGCCACCGTTCACTCCACCGCTCTGTTGCCAATGGCCCTGCACAGTCACCTTCTGCTGTCACCTACCACTGTGACCTCTATGAGTTGGTCTCTTGAGGTTCCACCAGCTCTCAGTGATTTCAGCTGAGCTCTCAGTGCGGGAACTTCGCTGCTAGTGCAGTCTGGGCTGTCTCTTACACAAAAACACTCTACCCACAGGAACACTGTCCCCACAACAGGACTAAGCACTTAGACCTGATTGTCAGTGATTTCAACTGCAGTGGTCACTTAACAGAACAAAACACTGTCTATGGAGCCTAGTCAGCTCTGTCTTTAAACAGTGGAGAGGGACAGGTCCCCACCCTATCTCTTGATGCCTTCAAATCATCACAGGCTAAGCACAGTTCTACTGCCCTTTACTCATACAATAAGAGCAACATTTCATCCCTTTTCCCCCCACATTCAAGTGGTTTGTAATCCAACCCCAGCCAAAATCTATCACTTGGACAACACAGCTCTGTTTGCTGGATACCTAGGTAGATTAGGTGTGAATGTAAATATAATCTGGCCCTGAAGTCTTAGCCCCCAGCTCATCACTAGCTGTCAGGGAGAACTCATTTAGACTTTGCTTACAAATCAGCATTTTAAATTATTAGGTTGGCCAACATCACCGAAATGAATGCACTGACATCATAAAAAAACAGCTGTATAAGGAAGCAAGGAAGCTAGTCTATGTTCATACTTTTCAAATCTATTATACTTTTTCAGATACACATATTTTATCATACACTATATAAGCTTTTAAAGTGTGTATTAATGTTTCAGTTTAAATTCAGATTTCCAAACAGTCACTAAATTGGTATGTAACTAGCTCACAAAACTAGGGGGGGTGTTGGGAAAATTCAGGGGGGGTGTAGGGAAATCACTGCTGGAGAGAGCATCTGGCCTTCCTGACTCTAGTCTTGCCCTGCAGTTCTGTTCTGATCGTTGCCACCCAACTCCTCCCCCTCACCATCCTGGATGCCTCACACCCCCTGCCATCCCCATCACTGGCTCCACTCCTTGTCCTCCCCTCCCAGGCTCTGCCCTGCTCCCCCACTACCAGCCCCACACCTGGGAACCAACCCCTGCAGGTTAGTTTCAATCTCCTGAGCAGAGGAAGGAAGCAGCCTTTTCAACCTTTTTATTTTTTAAAGCAGATTGCACAACCAGGAGCCAATCACGTGGGAAATTAAAAAACAAACAAACAAGCAAACAAACAAACAACAACAAAGCAGAAGCCACGGCCTGGGAAAAGCCCCCAAACAAGTTACTTACAGAAATGAATAGGTGATTTAATTACATACACAAAGAAGCCAAGGCTGCTCCCCTGTTTCTACATCCAAGGATCACATTAGGAATGGGAGTTCAGGTTCAGCTGTTTGTCCTCTATGACCTAAATCCTTTTCATAGTCCCTGCTTTCCAGGCCACCCCTAGAGCACAGGGAACTGTGGCCACCAGTCTTCCTTCCTAGCTATAGGGCCTTGCTGTTGGCTGTATTAAAATGCATTTGTTTTACTAATCCCAGTTTACCAAACCATCCGGGCTGCTCTGTGCAACTGCCCTGTCACTAGCATTATTTACCACCACTCCCAGCCAGCTGTGTTAGCCACAGAATTTATCAGCAGTGATTTTATATTTACTTCCAGATCGTTAATTACAAAGTTGAATAGTGAGGGGGCTACAGCCAGTCCCTGTGCCTCCTCGTTAACAGCTCTCCCATTCAATGACGATGCCCCATTGTCAGTTACAAGGTCAGAGGTTTAGGCTGGACATTAGGAAAAGCTTCCTAACTGTCAGGGTGGTTAAGCACTGGAATAAATTGCCCAGGGAGGTTGTGGAATCTCCATCATTGGAAATTTTTAAGAGCAGGTTAGATAAACACCTGTCAGGGATGGTCTAGATGGTGCTGGTCCTGCCATGAGTGCAGGGGACTGGACTAGATGACCTCTCGAGGTCCCTTCCAGTCCTACAATTCCATGATTCTATAAGCCCATGAGTGAATCCATCCCTGTTCAGCACATGCACAGTGTTTTCCTGACTCAGACTCCAAAACAGAAGCTTTTGAGAACACCGGAGTCACCAAAGCAAATCAGACCAGAGAGTCTGACTAGTCTGAGATCCTGTCTGTGACAGAGGCCCCAATCTCTGATCCATGACAATCTTACTTCTCATACCATGATGACTCAATTTTCTTATAACCTTTTGTAAGGAACTTTTTCAAAGGCTTGTGAAATTCCACAGGAACCTTTAGCTCATCTACCTTGTCTCTCTAATATCCTGGGACCAGCCAAGCTACACTTATACCGCAAACACATAAACCGTGTCAGTGGGTTCTCCTTTGTCCACTGTTTTATTGACATGCTCAAAGAATTCTGATAGATTTAGGGAGAACCCATTTTCCTTTGCAGAAGCTGGGCTGGTTAGAACTTAGCATAGCATGACCGCACAGTTCTCTGATAGTTATTGTTTACCAGGCACTGACATAAAGCTCACCGGGCTGTAATTCTCAGGATTACCTCTATCAAATTGTTAAAACTGGGTACAACATTCCCAGCCCTCTGATTCTCCAGAAGAGTAACTGATTTTAATGAGAGGTAGATTACTGTTAGCAGCTCAGCCATATCACTCTTAGGTCATTTCAGAACTCTCGGGCATTTGCCATCTGGTCTTGGTGGCTGCTGTTTCTTTAACTTACCAGTTTGTTCCAATATCTCCTCTTCACACCCCAATCCATTATCTTTATTTCATGAACAGAGCAGCCCCAACACCCTGCTGAAAACTGATGCAAAGAAATCGGATATTGTCTCTCAGTATTGTCCTTACCGTCCTCAATTGCTTCCTTTCCCCTGCTGATCCAAGGCATCCTTCATTTCTCTCACAGGCTTTCTGATTCTGATGGAGTGAAATAATTCCCTGGTATTTGGTTTATATCTCTGCCTGGTCACTCTTCTAATTCCATTTTAGCCTCCTAATTCCCATCATGCACTTCACCTGATATACCGTGTGCTCCTTTTTCTTGGCTTCACTGAAGGGCAGATGTAACCAGCTTGTGACACTCCCCTGACCCAGTTACAACAAACTATGCCCACCTGGAAGCTTTTCTTCCTCACAGCGGTGGTTGAGCTCTGTGTGTGTGTTTGCTCCCAGCATGCAGCCTGACAGTGTGCACGCCCTGGTGCATGCTGGAAGACTGTGGGCCGCTCCAGCAGGTATCAGTGAGCCCAGGGGACATGCACATGCAACACAAAGTGGCCAGGGGTCCATGCACTCTGGGGTATCCTACTGCATAGAGCTGTGGAGAGGAGGGCATCCAGGGCAGTTTCACCAACACTGTTAGGGGATCCTTATAGGGCTGCCACCTCTCAGGTTCACAAAACTAGGACATCTACCTGCTCCACATACACAACCTAGTCCCCCACCCAGAGCACTGTGTCCCCATCCCACCCTTGTGTTGGTGTCACTAGGCCTAAGTAAACCAAAGTTGTGACTTTGGGCCTAAAGTGAACCAAAGTTCTTACATGCTGTGAACTTTAACCAGCCTAAGATGCTAACAAACAGCAAGCAAAATGTGTAACTGTCAGCTGTCTCAGCTTGCAGATGCAGGACAGTTTGAAACAGCAAAAGCATCGGGGAGGAGGGGGAGAGGGGGAAGAAAAGTCTACATGCGCCTGGGCCGACAAGGCCAGAGATAAGCATGTGAATGGGAACTTTTCTAACACACTAAAATGTAATGTTTAAAGTAACTGCTGCTGGGAAGGGAGGGGTGAGGGGGAAAACCGAACAAAAGGCTTACACAAACAAGGGGGGGTATAAATGCTGGGACCCCGCCTGCGCGCGGGTGTGCAGGATTTGAGAATGCTTTTTCTCCCTGGCACCTTATTTGGGCTCAAATAAACTTGGTTTGCTTCTCCACCCTGGTGTGTTAATTAGTGCGACGCACACCGGGCAACGAACCTCCGCTATTGCTCCTCCTCGGGCCCTTTGAGCCGGCAACAGTTTTGGCGTCCCTGGGTGGGCTCGAGGCAAAATTGTGCCTTGCCTGGACTCCTCCAATGGCCGGTGGACGATGGTCACAGCCGATGCCCAGCGCGCACCGGTGCCTTTACCGGGGGCCTCGGCAGAGACGCATCAGGCCGACCTTGAAGGACACAACGGTGCAACGCACTCAGATAGTGGAGAAGCTGTTGCAGGCGACGGTGAGGAACCGGTCCTGTGAATAAGGTAGGAACAGTCCAGTGGTGTGGACTTTTGCCCGAGGCTCGGGAGGCCCAGCTGTTGTAATTCCCACTAGACGAGAGAGCATCCTATAGTGGGTCAAGGGCAAGCCCATGGTATGGGGCAAGGGCAGGGTATGGTTGGTTGGGCAAGGTGTACACCCCTAGAATGCATTCTAGCAAATTGAAAGGTATTTGGTTTGGATCCAATGACTAAAAGTAAACTAAAGAGATTCTGTACAGTAGACTGGCCTCAGTATCAGTCAGAGAGCCAGGAAAGGTGGCCACCAGAAGGATCACTTAATTACAACATGATCCTCCAATTACTTCTGTTTTGTCAGCGAATGGGTAGCTTCTGAAGCTGTTTGTATAGAGAGCTCTTGTAAAAAAATCCCCCATCATATGCCCCAGAGCTGCACTGGGAGAAGGACTGTCCGCGGGGATGTCTGTTTCTGTTGTGCTCAGGCCATCTGAACTTATTGACTGTGCAGCAAGATAAGATGCATCGTGGTAATAGGAAATAATGGCCTTGGTGTGTGTGTGTGGGTGTGTGTATACCAGTGTAAGTAATTGTTACCGGAAGATGCCCAGTGTACCCTGTGAAGCGAAAGCTAGTGATCAGGACTACTCTAACGCAAGCCCGGTAACTAGTGAATCTTTAGGAGATCCGACTCACGGTGGGCTGACTCGGCCTGGCATTGTCCGGCGAGGAAGCTACCTGGGTCTAGGAGTGTGTGAACCCATCTTCCCTCCCCTTTCCTTTCCGTGTGGGCTACTGACAGTCTGATCATCTCACTGGATGCAATCAGAGTAAGCGGCGCCGTCTCCCAGAGACTAGCCGACGCTCTTTGCTGAAGGAAGGTGTAGGAGAGTCGTGGTCATCCTCGTTAGTCTCTCCTGTGTGAGTGCCCTGTAGGGAGAAATCCTTAGTTTATGAGCCGCTAGCGTGTACAGGGCACCCTCCCTGTGTGTGTGAATGGAAAATGGGTAAGGGACAGTCTAAACATTTCACCTCACCCCCTAAGGGTACCCCAGCATAGTACATGTACGTACATTGTGGTCCTAAAACCTGCAGGAATTTAAATGATTGGAATCTGTACACGCGTGAAAATCCATCTAAACAATGCCCATTAGAAGGTACCTTCAAGCTAAATAAAATCATATATCTCAGAGAAGCTTTTAATCACCAAAAAAAAGCCTCTGACACAGTGTGAGCAATTTGTCTAGAAACGGGTTAATTTGAAATTCAGCTTGTCCCAAAGATAAAGGGAAAGTTGCTTTGTGTTCAAGGTCAAGAATCAGCGCGGACTATGCTAAGTGCAAAGAAAAACTGCTTTCAGCCCCAGCTGGTTGTAAAAAATAAAAACAGGCAAACCAGAGGCAATACAAGTTATAGAACTGAGATTGCATTTGCAAAGCTTAACTTTCCAGTGAGATCCAGCAGTGTGCTTCTGCGACCTTGTAGCTGGTGTGGTTTGGTGACACTGGAAAAGCCACAGGGCAGCTGACCTGAACTGGAATCTCTGAAAAAGACACCGCAGGAGATTCCAGGGTGTAAAAAAACAGCCATCCCAAGAGCAGAAGTATGTTGAAAATTCTGAAAAAGCTGTATACAGGATAATCTCCCGTCCACCTATTCCCCTTCTCTGACCGTTATACACAGACGTGGCCAGTCTGAATATGTGTGAGTATTAAAGTGGCTTAAGGCTTGGGGCATTCATATTTTTCCTGAGTGATGTGGGAGCGTTCCCAACACTCTCCATTGTTGTTTTATTATTTTTAATAAAGCTTTAAAATTTAATTATATGGTGTGTTTTCTCTATCCTCCCCCACCATCCTGCAGTGTCAATCTAATCACCTGACATAAGGAATAAATTGGTAACAAAAATTTGTCACAGTTTGGTAAGCAACTAAGAATGGGGAAGCCCTGCAGAATTTACACCATCTATCTGTTTTACCCTTGTTATTTTATGTTTGCTTTGTTTGGTATTGTTAGTATTATATGTTAAAAATTGCATGTTAAAGGTAAGCCCTAATAGAATAGGGAAACACTATCTGGTTCTGGTTCTGTTCTGTTTAACAGGTTACTGTTGTTTTTCTGCTCTGTTCATTTGGGCATTAGGTGTGTGGGCGGAACTGAGCTTCTCGTTCGTAATTCCTCAGGGTGAAAGCCATGTGTGCGATAAAGCTCTAAAGTTGTATTGAGATCCTTCTGTCCCGCCCCCTGTAGCGAACAATGTAATAGAAGTAAAAAAATCTGGCTTAGACTGTAATTTTCTCTGCTCTCTGTGTAATTTTCTTTTCTGTTTAAGTGTCAGCAGACAAATGGGTGGGTCTCTGGGTAGACCCCCTAAAGGGGTTTGAATTATGTGTAAGTAAATGGCCTTTACCCAATGGCCATGTATTTTTGCCCAGGTGGCAAGCCTCATAAGGGAGGACTCGGGTAGTCTTGTAAGTAAAAATGTTTTTTAAAAAAGGCCAGAAGGGTGGGGGCTAGTTAAAAAGCCCACCCTCCTAGCTAAACTGGTAGTAAAACAAGTTTGTGCCCATAATAGGAACAATTCAGCAAAAAAAGCAAAATCGGGCCCAGGCGGGCAGGCAACAAACAAAAAAATTAAAAAACAAGTTAAAAATTTTTAAAAGTATAATAAAAAAAAAGTAAGTAAATATAAGCATAAGAATTTCAAATACTCAAAAAAATATTTAAAATGGTAATTTAAATTAGTAAATGGCTGTTAAAAAACAAAGCAAGTAATTTTTAAAAAAAGTAAAAAGTTAACTCTGTAGTTGCTAAAGGAAACAGCAGTTAAACTTTGTAAAAATGCTAAAAAAAAGTTTTTAGTGTCTTTAAAATGTTTGTAAATTCAAGCAAAGAAATTATTAGTTTGCAATCATTTGGCTATGAACAATTTTGTTAAATTAGTTTAAAAATGTATACAGTGCTGTATAATAAAAATTGTATTAGGCTCTAAGGGCACTGTAAGTAGTAATGTTTTCTTTCAGTGTTTAAAAGCAAAAATTAAAAAGTAAAAAGCAAGCCAGAAAGCATCTCTATTAATGCAAATTATCTAACTAATAAGGTAAAAGCCACTAAAACCCGGGTTGCCTATAAAACACATACAAAAAAATATGGGGTAATTCCCCTGTTTTGCCTGAAATCAACAAAAGTATTTGTATATTTTAAGTAATAATTAACTGCCCAGAAGGGGAAGACCTCTGTTTTTGTCTTTCAAATAATCAAAAAAAACTAATGCCAGCTGAACAGCATTCAACATACCATGCATTTACTAACAAAGTAAAAATTATGTTTTGTGTTCTATGTTCTGTCTTGTGGTGTTTGTCTTGTAGCCAAAATTGTTGTGTTTAATATTTTCATAAAATGGTCTAATTTAAAATCAAGCGGCAGTATTAAATTGAAATGCAAATACTTGTTTTATTCAACTTAAAATACAAAATGTTTAAATACATCAAAAAAATGTAATATACTAAAGTCTAATACATTTTCTTAAGTAAGAGAAAGAAACTATATTGGCCAAATCTTTTAATTAACAATTGTTATTAAAATTTGCATACCAACAGTCTTGGGAAGCAAGGACATGAAAAGTTAACCCACTCCCCATATTGTACATGGGATCCTTCTGGCTACCTCAGATGTCCAGCCAGAGGACTGGGGATGGTGGGAAAACTATTGGACTAGAGGTTATATTAAGTAAACGTCTCAAAGTGGGTGTGCTTGTCCTGGTTTGTTGTTCTAAACCTCTGTAATAAGGTTATTTTAGTAAAAGGATATATGTGGCATACATTAAATAATAAAACTAATGTACTGTATAACAGCAATGTGTATGTGTTCATTGTTAACAAAAGGTGTATAAGTAAAAGTTTCCTTTATAGGTTAAAAAAGCCAAAAATAATAATAATAATAATAAAACAAGTTAACTAAAAAAAAGAATAGCTAACATGCTCAGTCTAAGAATAAGGCGCTGGCCCCATTCAAGGACACTGCTCACAGCTAAGACTTGGCTAACAACCAGAAAAAGGGGGGGACTTAAATTTGCCCATGCAGCTATAAAATTTGTAAAATCTGCAAAGACACTAATGCAATGTGTTAGGTTTCTTTTCTCACAGGTAAAGAAGAAACAACCCAAAGATCCTAGCAGCCCTGCCACTCCTTGGAACCAGGAGACTGGGTCTACATAAAGATCCATCAACAGAAGACTGCCTTGGCTCCACGCTGGAAAGGCCCTTTCCAAGTCCTGTTAACCACCAACACTGCTGTGAAGTGTCAAGGACTACCTGCCTGGACCCATGATTTTCACTGCAAAAAGACCCCTCCACATCAGAAGAATTTTCCTACTAATAATTAGCCTATTCTTTCTTCTAGCTCTACTGTGCTTCTGGACAGCAGGGAAAAAGGACAAGGTGACGTGCTTGTAACCTCTCCCTTGTCCACTGACATCTACTGTGCCTTTAAACTTTTCTAAAAAAAGCAAAACCATTACAGGGTGATGTCCTGGTAATCTCCCCTGTAGGATGCTGAACCACGACTGCTTCGGGAAAAAAGAAGAAACACTCACTCCACTGACATTGCCAAAGTCCAGGAATTCCTGACTAAAAAGGACATTGAGAATTGACCCTGGTAAAAAAACAAAGAATTATACACTGGCAAAAAAAAAAATTATGGGACCCATGCTTGGGAATGTGGTATTAATTGAATTTCGGGGTTTATTCTACAGACTGCGCCCTGTGTTTTGGATAAATCCTTCAGTATGTATTGCCCTTCCTAATTGGATTTTAAATGACATTGCCCTTATCCAGTTTTTAAATCACTTCTACATACCCAGATTGCTCACAAGGGGCTGCCATTAAATTAGCACAACAGAGGGCCTGGGTTATTTCCTCTGGAAAGAAAGAGAATTGACCAAATCCCTGTGGTCTAGGGGCCAATAGTACAGCAGCCATTTGAAATATTCTTAAAAGCCAAGAATATGATAAGACATTGGGCCAACTAAAAAAGGCTACTAGCCTTATTTTTGAAGCTCAGCTATCTTAAGTACAGGCTGAAGCTGGTGAGTTACATGTAATTTCCACCCTTAGTTCTATGACCCAGAAGTTACTAACAGAGATGGTATTGAATATCACTGAGGCTGGGAAGGCATTGCAGTGGGATCTAGTATGTTTAGAAATTCAGGATTTCCTGAATGACCAGCTGATGGCCATTCCGAGTGATCTTGAGCACCAGACTTGGCCCACTGCCCTTACAGACGCATCAGGAGTACCATCTGATCTGTGGTCGTGGAGACATGCTTGGACACTTTCTGAATGGAAGTGTGGACATTCACAGTGCTCCTTCCAAGCATATGGACCGGTTAGGGTGGGTGTGGCTCCCACATACCGAATCCTGCTCGGTCCATGGGGAGAATGCATATGGGACTGAATTATTCACCAAGACATCTGGGAAATTAAACCA
Organism: Mauremys mutica; assembly: GCF_020497125.1. Classification (NCBI taxonomy): domain Eukaryota; kingdom Metazoa; phylum Chordata; order Testudines; family Geoemydidae; genus Mauremys; species Mauremys mutica. The sequence goes on from NC_059083.1 coordinate 43,965,008, forward strand.
CTTGGTATATCTACCTGATTTATAGTCAGTGCCCCAATCCCTTAGTTGTTAAATAAACATTCCACTCTTTTGTCCATGTATTCATTCCTGGGTTGGGGGTGACTAAGCTCAAAAGAGCAGTTGTAAATATTTCTACAGAGCTTCATTGCTTTTTGTTTTCAAAGTTTGAGAAAACTCACCAAAAGTTTGTTGAGTATTCTCAAAGGGGGGAATTGTTGGTGTCACTAGGCCTAAGTAAACCAAAGTTGTGACTGTGGGCCTGAGTGAACCAAAGTTCTTCCATGCTGTGAACTTTAACCAGCCTAAGATGCTAACAAGACAGCAAGCAAAATGTGTAATTGTCAGCTTTCTTAGCTTACAGCTGCAGGACAGTTTGAAACAACAAAAGCGGCGGGGAGGAGGGGGAGAAAAATCTGCATGCGTCTGTGCTGTGAAGGCCATAGATAAATATGCGAATGGGAACTTTTCTAACACGCTGAAATGTAATGTTTAAAGTAACTGCTGTTGGGAAGGGAGGGGTGAGGGGGAAAACCAAACAAAAGGCTTACACAAACAAGGGGGGTATAAATGCTGGGACCCCGCCTGCGCGCGGGTGTGCAGGATTTGAGAATGCTTTTTCTCCCTGGCACCTTATTTGGGCTCAAATAAACTTGGTTTGCTTCTCCACCCTGGTGTGTTAATTAGTGCGACGCACACCGGGCAACGAACCTCCGATGTTGCTCCTCCTCGGGCCCTTTGAGCCGGCAACACTTGGGAGAGGGCATCAACAGGGCTGGTGCAACCATTTAGGTGACCTAGGTGGTCGCCTAGGGCACTAGGATTTGGGGGGCGCCATTTTCTTCATCAGCGACCGCAGCGGCCGGCTCTTCGGCCACCCTGGTCGCCGCCAGCATTTAGGCGGAGGGAGCTGAGGCAGGGGAGTGCGGGGAGGGCCACCTGCAGCAAGTACGGGGGAGGCAGCACACAGGGGAACTCCCCACCTCAGCTCACCCCTGCCCCGCCTCCTCCGCGAGCACGCTGTGGCTGCTTCACTTCTCCCGCCTCCCAGGCTTGTGGTGCCAATGAGCTTAGGCGCCGCAAGCCTGGGAGGCGGGAAAAGTGAAGCAGCGACGGTGTGCTCGGGGAGGAGGCGGGGCAGGGGTGAGCTGGGGAGGGGGGGTGCTTCAGGGTGGAAAGGGGGGAGCTGCTGCGGGGGGGGTGCCTCAGGGCGGAGGGGGGGCGCCTCAGGGCAGGGGCTCGGGGATGAGGGAGGGCACAAGGTGGAAGTTTCGCCTAGGGCGTGAAACATCCTTGCACTGGCCCTGGGCACCAGCCCCCACTGGCTTCTGTTCCTGGGTTGCCTCAGTTACTATTCTCACAAAGCAGGACATGTTGCCAGATCCACCCTGCTTCCCCCCAGCAGTGCCCCCGCCCCCCCACCCAACAGCCAGTACCTGCACTGTGGTGAATGGGTCCTGCTGGCTCCGAGCTCCCCATCTCACTCACTGCTCCCAAGCTGCCCCATCCCTGCAACTCCCAGGCACTCTGGACCCAGAGCTCCCTCTGTGCAGGCACCGACACCCCACAGCTCCCCTGCTACAGCCACCCACACACCCGGGGCTTGTAATGTCCTGGGCAGACTCACTTAAAGCCCCCAGGGCCCTGGCCCAGCCCCAGAACAGCTGTAACCTAGACTTGAGAGGTCACCTAGTTCAGCCACCCCGTACTGGGGCAGGGCCTAGACCAGAGGTTGGCAACCTTTCAGCAGTGCTGTGTCGAGTCTTCATTTATTCAGTCTAATTTAAGGTGTCGTGTGCCAGTCATACATTGTAATGTTTTTAGAAGGTCTCTTTCTCTAAGTCTATAATATATAACTAAACTATTGTTGTATGTAAAGTAAATAAGGTTTTTAAATTGTTTACGAAGCTTCATTTAAAATTAAATTAAAATGCAGAGCCCCCCGGACCGGTGGCCAGGACCTGGGCAGCGTGAGTGCCACTGAAAATCAGCTTGTGTGCTGCCTTCGGCACGCATGCCATAGGTTGCCTACCCCTGGCCTAGACCATCCCCAGCTGGGCTTTATCCAGCCTGTTCTTACAAACCTCCAGTGACGGGGATCCCACAGCCTCCCCTGGAGCCGGATCCAGAGCTTCACTGCCCTGAGAATTAGAAAGTGTTTCCTCATCTCCAGCCTCAACCTCCCTTGCTGCAGATCGTGCCCATTGCTCCTTGGACAGGCCCTCGCCCTGCCTGCTGGGGGCACAGGGAGTGTCACCAAGTGTGAGCAGCGCTGGTATCGCACTGCATGCGGAAACCAGCTGGCTCAGGGGGGCTGTGAGGGCAGCTGGGGCCTTTCACTCCCCACCAATCTCAGCCCAGGCTCACAGTCTGGTTCCCAGCGGACAGGAGCTCACGCCATCACTCACATGAATGGCCATCACTCACCGGCCACCTCCTCAGGGAAGCCAAGACCTGAATGGGCCGCAGGGATGATTGCTCCCCAGAGAGAGGTTCCAGCAGGTGTCAGAGATGAGCCACGTTGGCAGGACAGTGAGGGGCTCACACGCAGGGCCGGCTCTAACATTTCTGCCGCCCCAAGCAAAAAAAAAGAGCGCCGCCCGACCCCTCCCCGAGCGTCGCGTCGCACCGCCCAAGTCCCCACCCCCCGAGCGTCGCGTCGCACCGCCCAAGTCCCCACCCCCCCGACCTTCGCATCTCACTGCCCAAGTCCCCGCCCCCCCAGTGCCGCGTCGCACCACCCAAGTCCCCGCCCCCGCAGCGCCCCCTCAAGCCGCCCAAGTCCCCGCCCCCCCAGCACTGCATCGCACCGCCCAAGTCCCTGCCCCCCCGACCGTTGCATCTCACTGCCCAAGTCCCTGAACCCCAAGCGCCGCGTCACGCCGCCCAAGTCCCTGCCCCCTCCCCAGCACCGCCCAAGTCCCCGCCCCCCCAGCGCCCCCTCAAGCCGCCCAAGTCCCCGTCCCCCCAGCACCGCGTTGCACCGCCCAAGTCCCCGCCCCCCCAGCGCCGCATCACGTCGCCCAAGTCCCCGCCCCCCCAGCGCCGCATCGCGCCGCCCAAGTCCCCGCCCCCCCAGCGCCGCATCGCGCCGCCCAAGTCCCCGCCCCCCCAGCGCCGCGTCGCACCGCCCGAGTCCCCGCCACCCCCAGCACCGCGTCGCACCGCCCGAGTCCCCGGCCCCCTGAGCGCAACGTTGCGCCACCCAAGTCCCCGCCCCCCCCAGCGCCGCCTGTCCAAACCAGAAACAACAAAACCAAACCCCGATCGCCGCCCCCTCCCAAGGTGCCGCCCCAAGCACGTGCTTGGTAGGCTGGTGCCTGGAGCCGTCCCTGGCTGTGACATCCTCGTTCCATGGTTACCCAGAGCTCAAGCAGCCGATGGCCCCTTTACTTTTAGGGAGTTTCCATCACTCCTGGGGGAATATCGTCCTATATCCTGATCCACAGGCACATCTGTGTTTGCTGGTGGAGACACTTTCACACTGACTCAGGAATTGGTGCTGGGAGACCCCACTGCCCAGGAGGCCGAGGGCTCTCGCTCCCCTGCCCTGGGGATGAAGGGAGGGGCCCTGGGGCTGCTGTTCCCCATCCCAGGAAGGAGGTGAAGGGGATGTGGACACAGACAATGTCCCCTCTTGCACTGTGAGGGGCAGACCTGGCTCCACCCTGGGCTTCAGAGCCTGAGCTCCAGCCTCAGCCTGAATGTCTACGTGGCTATTTTTAAGGCCAAAGAGGGAGCCCTGCAAGCCTGTGTCTGTCCACCCAGTTCTGAGACTCGCTGCCGTGGGTTCTGTAGATGAACCCAAAGTATCTCCAGAGTCTCAGTGTGAAAGTTCCCAGCGTGTCTGTCCCAGGGCTGGTTAATGGGGAGGGGGCGGGGCTGGCACAGTCATTAGATGGAGACGTGAGCCCCTGGGGCTCTGAGATGGTCTCTGGGACTGTTATCCACTTTGAGAGACGCCCAGGTGCAGCTGCAGAGGGTCTCTGCTTCTGGCAGAGTCCATGGGACAAATGGCTCTGGGCAGAGAGTTCAGGCTGGAGCCGAGTCTCCATTTGCAGCCTGATTTGTGGGGGTGAGATCAGGGGCTGTGGGGCACAGATGGACAAGCTTCCTGGTTACCTATAATGCGAACCTCAGCAATTATGACAGATCTCATCAGGAAGGATGCGGGTCAAGCTGCCCTTTCTGTAACACCCAAACCCCCTCCACTCCTGACTCGGTCATGCTGCTGCCACGCCTCGCCCTTGTGACCCAGTGCTGTCACAAGGGCGAGGCGAATGAGGCACTTGCCTCAGGTGCAAAAAGCCCAGCGACGCAGGAAGTGGTGGAGAAAAAAAATATCCACTGCCAGGCACAGAGATATCTGTAACCGAGGTGATCTCCCCGCCCACCGGCCCCACCTGCCACCCCCCCGCGCCACCCCCGAGTGTCCTCCACTCCCCTTCCCGGACCTGAAGCAGAGCAGCTCCATGCTGTCTCCCTGCAGCTACTGCTGCCGCAGGATCCTAGTGCCCCCCATGACACTGCCAGGGCAGACTGACTCTGAGCCTGCCCTTCCCCCTCAGACCCTTTCATTTTCCAATGGGACCCTCCAGCAGCACAGCCCCCCACCCCGCCCGCAGTCACTGCTCCTGCCCCATGCTGGGCAAAGAGGCAGCCCCAGTGAGGCTGGATCTGAGAGGGGCCCTAGGAGCACATGCAGTGACAGTGGTGGGGGTGAGTGTGCTGCTGGGGGGGCAGGAAAGGGGGGCTCTTCCCCCAGAACTCACTGCTGCCAGCAGGGAAAGGGCTGGGGGGAGTCCTCCTCTCTGGACCCTGTCCCAGAGCAGCCTGCCTGCACCCCAAACTCATCCCCAGCCCTGCCCCACCCCAGAGCCCACACCCCCAGTCAGAGCTTTCACCCCCACCACACCCTCAACCCTCTGCCTAAGCCCTGAGCCCCTCCAGCACCCCAAACACCTCAACCCCAGCCCCAGACAGAGCCCTCACCCCGACTCTCGCCCTGAGCCCCCCATACTCCAAACCCCTCATCTGCAGCCACAACCCACAGCCCTCATCCCTGCACACCATCCCTCTGCACCCCTCTCATCCCCAAACTTCCTCCCAGAACCTGCACCCCCTCCCATCCCCAAACTCCCTCCCAGAACCTACACCCCAATCCCCTGCCCGAGCCTAGGGCCTGCATCCCAGACCTCCTCCCTCACCCAAACTCCCTCCCAGAGCCTTGGGCGGGTGCGGGTTCTGGCACCACTAAAATTTCTACAAACCTGCCACCCCTGATCCTGCCCTGCAGACCTGAACTCCCAGCATTCTCAGGACACTTGCTAATCCCTAGTGGCCGCTGCTGATATCCAGCACCTCCCACCTCTCTTAACCTGTGAGTCCCTCTCTGATTTGGAACTGGACTGGAATCAAAGACCATCTTGGAAGCAACATTACCAGCCCAAGCAGTCAAAAATAATGAGTTGACCACCCAAAAATCACAGGCTCTACCGCCGCCACTTCATTCATTCTTTGGCAGCAATTTGGCGGCAGGTCCTTCCGAAGAGCCAACCCTGGGGGAGGGAGCAATTTTATATTTTTGCCTCGGGCGCAAAAATACCTAGTTACGGCTCTAGCATATGCCCACTTACAGCCTGCTGGCTTGGCTACTTTTAGCAATAAGCAGTCATGGTTTGGCACTTTACTGGTCTGCCGAGATCTCCCCGTACACTGCTGGGGGCTGGTTTGGGAATAGTCATTAGGGACAAGGAGCCAGGAACCAAGAACAAGACCAATTTCGTAGCTTGCAGCTCCAAGCCCGTTTAGTCAACACCAGACGCTTTCTCTAGATTGTCCGGGGTCACACTGTGCTCACAGCGGCTGCTTGTCTTTTGCCTCTGCCTCTCTGTTCTTGTCTGTTCGCTGGTCCTCTGCATTTTGCATATTTTCACACACACGCACCCTCCTACCCAAAATACTGCTCAGCAAAGCCCTTCTGTCCCAACCCCCTGGGTGGGTTCACATACCTCCTTTGTCTTAGGTAGGGGCTGGTGATAAATTTATCCTTACAGTTATGTTAACTGAAGGATGAATTCACATCCATCAATCTCAGAGAGTTTTTAACTTGACCCATATCAAGGTTTCACCCAGTTCATAATGATACTAACCAGACCGTTTTTCCTGTACCAACTCTCTCAATAAACTTTGAAAAGTTGCACGTGAACAGAATCATTATTTGAATCTACTCTGTAAGGGAAAGGAGGGGAGGTAGAGGCTGTGACTGCTCCAGGAGGTCGCCATTTTGAGCTCACAGATGGAGGCTGGGGGATGGACAGATGCTCAAAGGGAAAAGACAATTAGTAGCTGGGGATGTGCCCACCATGGCCTGGGCATGTTAACAGTCAGTGGTTGGGGCTTCAGTCCGAGTTAGAAGCCAATTGCCTGGGCATCCACCTCTCAGTTTGAAAACTTGTTCAGGGGGCTGATCGAAGTGGGAGAGTGTAGGGGGAGAGAGGAAGGTGGGAACTGGAAATTCGGAAAGGCTCCTAGCTCACATCCACCAGAAATGGCTGAGGCCACGGGGCACCCAGAACAGCAGTGAGCCCAGCAGTACAGCATAACAATAATACATTGTAAAGAGGGATCCTTACACACCAAGCTCTCCTCAATCAGATCTCCCTTCTGTGTCCTGGGCTGGGTTTGGGGCTGGGAATCAGGGCAGCTTCCTACAAGGCCACGCTCAGAGGCCTGAGTCCCGAAGAGATCCTGGCTTTCCGGGGAGATCTCCTCACGGCCCTCTCGTGTTTCTCTTCCAGTGACTCTTGCTGCTCGGCTTCGGAGCTCCACTGTCCTTATGGTGGCATCAGTGCATCCACATGAGCAATGGCCCGCAAACTACCTTAATTCACATTAAATTTATTGCACTTTTAAAGTGGAATCCCGAATTCACAAGTGGGGAGTCAGTGCGCTTTATGGGTTTGTGTCATGTGCACACAGGTATTTTCAATCTGCATTTACTTGAGTTAGTTTGTACTAACTCCCCCTCCCTCACCCAGAGATTCCAAGGGCAAGGGCTGGGGGTTGGCTCTGCCCTGTGTGACTGAGCCCTCACAGTGGCAGGGTGATGCTGGAAGGCAGCAAAGGCAGAGAGAGCTGCTTCTCGGGCTGGAGTGTTGGGCTTGGGATTTCTGTAGGCACCTGTGCACTGTACATCCCCACTGCTTTTCAGGGGAACAGGACTTACTCTGTGTTTCTGTAAATAACCAGATGCCACTGAAGATAACCCTGAGTTCATGTCTGCAATTGCTCATCCAAACGGATCCCGGCTCCCCCGGCCAGGTCCAAAATTTCAACTGCTGCTCAGCCAAAGAGGCATCGAGACCTGTCAGAAATCATGTGATGTGAGCAGGCATGGAGCAAATCACCTTGTATATTCATTATGTGTGATGTGATTGGTCACTTAAGTCACCTGGGTTGAAAGCACCACCAGACTGGGGTGAGAGGGTTTGTGTGGGGACAGAAGGGGGGTTAGGGCAGTGCCTGACTTAGAGCCTGAGTTAACTCTGCCATGGAGACAGAGCCCGTTAGACACAGGCGCTAACTTTTGTTTTTCCCATGGGATGCTCTGGCCCTGCTCCACCCTAAGGACCTGTCCCCGCGGAGCATCTTCCCCCAGGCCCCGCCCTCACTTCACCTCTTCCTGCCCCTACTCTGCCTCCTCCTGTACCTGCAACTTGCTCCTCTGCACCCCCTCCCTGAGCCTTCCCGCCCACCCGCCAACCTCTCACTCCTCTCTGCCCCCTCCCCAAGAGCCTCCCACCAGCCACTTGCTGATCAGCGGCCAGCCCTAGGGCCAGCCAAATAGAGCTCGGGGAACAGCTGATTGGTGGCCAGCCCCAGAACTCCTGCAGAGCAGCTGATTAGCGGCCAGCACCAAACAGCTGTGGCTGGTGGGTGTTGAACACTCCCTATTTTTTTCCATGGGTGCTTGGGCCCCAGAGCACCCTTGGAGTCAGTGCCTCTGCTGGTAGCGTAGAATGCAGCCCCCGGATTAGGTACAGCAGGTTTCTGCTGGCCAGTCCCACTACAGAATGAGGAAATAAAACCTCTTTATCAACTACCAGAAAGCCCAAAGCAAAGAGGTGACTACTGAGTGTTTCACGCCACTCGGAGGCATTTACATTGCAGACCATGAATCATGAAGCTGCATGTCTCTTCAGATACCTGCTTAAAGCAACCCAAATGTAAACAACAAGCCATTGTCAATCTCTGACTCAGCCCAGGGAACTGGTCTGAGTGGTTTGTGAAGAATTGTACAGAGGTGAGAAGTTCATACAAATAAATGTTTCTGCTAAGACTCCACAGCTCCAAAGTGCTTCACTAGTAAATATTTTGTATGATTGCCACATCTGGAGCAGTCATCGATTAACAACAGAGAAATTTTGTTTTTAAAAACTTTCTCTATACATGGACACCCTCATAGACCGCAAGTACACAGAGAGCAAACAGACCCAAATACAAACAGTGACCGTTACTGTCAAGGTTCCTTCCCCACTCTGGACTTTAGAGTACAGATATGAGGACCTGCATGTGAACCCCTAAACTGAATTACCAGCTTAGATTCGGTTTTGCTGCCACCACTCCCCAATACTAACTCCCTTCCCTGAATAGTCTTGAGAGACTTCTTCACCAGGTTCCTGGTGAACACTTATCCAACCCCTTGGATCTTAACACAAGGAGAATTTAACTATCCCCCCTCCTTTCCCCCACCAATTCCTGGTGAGTCCAGATCCAATCCCCTTGGATCTTAAAATAAGGAAAAATCAATCCAGTTCTTAAAAAGAAGGCTTTTAATTAAAGAAAGAAAGGTAAAAATCATCTCTGTAAAATCAGGATGGAAAATAACTTTACAGGGTAATCAGATTCGTAGAGCCCAGAGGAACCCCCTCTAGCCTTAAGTTCAAAGTTACAGCAAACAGAGGTAAATCTTCTTAGCAAAAAGGAGTGTTTTCAAGTTGAGAAAACAAAGATAAAACTAACATGCCTTCTCTGGCTGTTACGTACAATTTTGAAATATGAGAGACTTGTTCAGAAAGATTTGGAGAGCCTGGATTGATGTCTGGTCCCTCTTAGTCCCAAGAGTGATCAATCCCAAAACAAAGAGCACAAACAAAAGACTTCCCCCCACCAAGATTTGAAAGTATCTTGTCCCCTTATTGGTCCTTTGGGTCAGGTGTCAGCCAGGTTACCTGAGCTTCTTAACCCTTTACAGGTAAAAGGATTTTGGTGTCTCTGGCCAGGAGGGATTTTATAGTATTGTACACAGGAGAGCTGTTCCCTTCCCTTTATAGTTATGACAGTTACACACAGGTGTGTCCTCTTTCCAAAGCTCAAGGCAGCCATTCCAAAATTCACTCCCCACCCACTATATCTACGTGTCCTGCCTCGCTCACCACAATTCTTTGGTAACCCACCAAACAGTTTCACATTCCAAACTCGCAGGGATGTTCTGCAGAAAGGCAGCAAGGAACGTGCTGCAAGCAGAAGGAGGTGGGTCCATACTGTTTGCACAATGGGCATTTTTGAGAGTGCTGCCTCCCATAGGCGGCCCATTCTGGGCTCCTGTGACTTAGGGTAGCTCCCCTGGCTACCTTAAATTACACTGGGGGATGGTTTATCCCCTCCCTCCCCTCAGAGCAGCCTGGAATGCCAAAGGTGCAGAAGTGGTGTCAAGTGACCTTTGCCATCTTCCCCAGAGCTGTGAGTTCTGTGCTGCATGTCCCAGAGGCCCGGCACAGTATCGCACCCTGTGTTTCTAGACCTTGTGGTTGCAGAGATAACCCTGAAAAGGAACTGAGTGTAAGTGATGCAGTGATGCCCACCTTAGTCTGCAGACAGCCTGAAACCATAGCGCTAAGAAATGGGAACTTCTCCATTCCTCACAGCTCAGGGGACTCGTGATGCCATGGAATTCTGCGTGTCTGCCACAATTCACAGGTTGCCCCAAGTTTTATCTTCTGTGTCCCTGCCCTGCTGCAGAGAGGAGTGGGGGGAGCCACCCCCTCACCTAATCAGCCAACGCCCCAGTCAGAGAAGGAATCTTCTCTCCCTCTTTCAAACATGTAATAGTCCAAACAACACTGAGCAAACCCACCCTGGATGCTTCAGTTTTCACCACTATTACCAGCATCGTATCTATTCCTGAGCGAGCTGTGAGGGGAGCTAGCAAACGGCCCCCCACTAGCTCATCTAGCTGGAGCTACACTCTAGGCTCGCTTTGGATTGAGGCCAAGCCATTTAACTGCAACCGCTTTAGGGGCACTGATGGACGATCTCCTTGTGTCACTGGACAGGTGGTTAGAAACTGACCAAGGAGCTATGAACTCCTGCTCACATGATGCTGTAAACGAGCGGCATTCCCACCCTGCACATGCTGTGTGGGGTCAAACTCACCCTGCCCTGGGACTTCGCTTTATTCATAAGGTAACTCACAATAATGTGAAAGCTATAGCCTCCTCCCCCCGGCCTTTTCATAGTTTTGCAAACGACCGGTAGGTGGAGGCAGAAGCCTCCACAAGGCCTCACGTACACAGTACCTTGAACTTTGTAACTAATCTTTCTGTTTCTGTCAGAGACAGAAAAAGATTCCGCCTCAAGCCAGTCTTTCTTGAACAGATAGCGGTGTTACGGGGCTTGACACCCACCAATAAAGTGTTAACACGGCATGGTCTTTGTCTGAAAGTGTATAAAAAGCTTGTGAAACTTGTGTGCAGTAGAGTTTTCTGTATGTACTACAGAGCTCTCCTTTCTTCTGTAGAATAAAGCATTTTTCCTTATCCCTGTCAGGCTGTTATTGGCTCTCAGCTAGGCAGACCCGATATTTTGGTAACAGTTTTTGGCGACTCCAGATGGGACTCTCCTAGCTCGGACATTGGACTCCGGACGGCTGCGGCGAACTGGGAACGGTGCCAACGGGGTGTTTGGCCCCTCTTTCTCTGCTTCACCGCGGCCCCTGGGGTTCGTGTTCCGATAAGGTGAGCCCTAATAGGATAAGGAAACACTAGCACTATCTGGTTTTGTTCTGTTCTGTTTAACAGGTTACTGTTGTTTTTCTGCTCTGTTCATTTGGGCGTTAGGTGTGTGGGCGGAACTGAACTTCTTGTTCGTAATTCCTCAGAGTGGAAGCCATGTGTGCGATGAAGCTCTGAGGTTGTATTGAGATCCTTCTGTCCCGCCCCCTGTAACGGACAGTGTAATAGAAGTAGGAAAACCTGGATTAGACTGTAATTGCCACTGATCTCTGAGTAATTCTCTTTTCAGGTTGAGTGTCAGCAGACAGATGGGTGGGTCTCTGGAAAAACCCTCTAAGGATAGCCCTTTAGATTATATGTTAAGTAAATGGCCTTTACCCGGTGTTCAGAAAGGTATATCAAGGAAGCGCTTTGTACAACTTTGCACCCAGGACTGGCCAACCCCAGGGACTGCATGGCCTGAATTTGGCTCCTTTGATATTCTGACTTATTTAACTCCTTTGCGCCTGATATTAGAGAATCAAGCGCCTGGTCAAATGGACTATTGGTTTTTGTGGGACGATGAGGCTCATCGTCGTTTAAAGAAGATAAAAATCCAGAACCCCCTATTCCCAAAAGCTTCTGCCCCAAGTGAAGCCGATTGTTGGGAAGATACCCCCCCCCCATGTATTGTCCTAGACCACGACCACCCTCAGCAGCAATATCACAGACTCTGACGGATCAGGTTTCCTTGTCTACGGGACCCAAGACAGTGATCCCCCCACTGAAGACTGAGGCAACCACAATTCAAGTTAATGAATCCACTAGTGGAGCGACGGGTAGTGGGTACACTTCTGTTCTGTCTACCGCCATTAGTCCATCTCGTACGAGACAGGGAGTAATCTATGGGGAGGATGCAGTTAAAATCCAGGCACCCCTTCGGACCATCCCGGTACCCACTACAGATGGAGAGGTTGTGGACCGTTATGTACATGTCCCTTTTACTACAGCAGATCTTATGAACTGGCAAAACACTACACCTCGCATCAGAGACGACCCGGACGTCGTTCACAGGCGATTCCGTGCTATTTTTCAGTCTCATAATCCTGATTGGCAAGACGTGGGCCAACTTTTAGATTGCCTACTGCGCACAGAGGAGAAAGAGCGGGTCCTAAGGGGGGCCCGGGAGGCAGCGGAGGCTGCCGGTGACAGGTGTGATTTGATAGCTCTCACTAACCCTACCCAATGGAATCCGAATAATTCAACCCACCAGGCAAACTTAAAGAAATTTTTAACCCATGTTTTGACAGGTATAAAACAAGCAGGAGAATGAACTCTAGATTAGTCAAAAGTCCATAATACTGTGCAAGGGAAAGAAGAACACCCTTCTGACTTTTATGAGAGTCTTTGTAAAGCATTTTGTACTTTTACTAATATAGACCCCAAGGCTGCGGACATACAGTCCACGGTCAGGCTTATTTTTATCTCTCAGTCAGCTCCGGACATTATGAAGTGGTTGCAGCAGCTCGAAGGTGCTGAGGGAAAATCCCTTGAGGAACTGGTAAGCGTAGCCACCCGTGTGTATCACACAAGAGATAAAATTCAAGAGACCAAACAGGTGAGAATGCTAGCAGCCCTTGTGAACGCGGGGAGCGAAAGACAAGGAGGGAGGTGGGGACCCCCCAAGTGGCAACCACAGGCAGATGGGGGGGGGCCAAGCCGTGCAAATGATGTATGCCATTACTGTAAGCAACTTGGTCACTGGAGGAGAGAGTGCCTGAACCGATGTACCGGACGACAGCCCCGACCTCGATATCAGATGGAAGTAGAAAGAACAGACGCTGTCAATAATGCGGAATGACGGCGACCTGGGGGTCCACTTGTTACCTACTCAAATGACTTTACCACTTATGTTCGTTCCTCCACAGACCCCCAGGTCCGTTTAACTCTGGGAGGAACTGCTTATTCTTGTCTTTTGGACTCGGGGGCTGCCCTTTCCACGGTTATTGCCAAGCCAAAGGAAGGAAACCTCACAGATAAAAGCATTCCGGTAATGGGTATAGGCGGAAAGCCATTTGAGTGTTCTGTATTGCAGGAGGCTGCTGTAGAAATCTCTGGTGTCTCAGCCTCCCATGCATTTTTGTTAGCTCCTGCCAGCCCAGTTAATCTTTTAGGCAGAGACTTGCTGTGTAAATTACGCGCTCAGATTTTCTTTTCAGCTGATAAAATCATTCTCAGGTTGCCTCAAAATCAACTCCCCCAGCTATGTGCTGCATTAACCCAGGCTACCGAGGACCCGATCCTGCCTGCGAGCCCGATGAACCTGCCTGAACGACTCAGGCGAGAGGTACACGCCTCCCTTTGGGGTGCTTCCAAAACAAACCTTGGCACTCTCCGGACAGAGCCTGTGCAAATAACCCTGAAGCCAGACAATATCCCATCCTCCAAAAAGCTCTGCTTGGCCTCCAGAATCTTATCAACACATTCCTATGGTTGGGAGTGCTTATTCGTACTTCAACCCCTTTCAACACCCCCATTCTGCCTGTTAGAAAACCTGGCCTGGATCCAGAAGGAAAACCGGTATACCGATTTGTGCAGGACTTGCGTGCAGTGAATAAAGTTGTTCAGGCTAGACACAATGTGATACCTAATCCTCACAAAATTCTGACTGCCATTCCAGCAGGTACTGCTTGTTATTCAGTAATAGATCCATGTAATGCCTTTTTTAGTATTCCTCTAGATCAAGACAGCTGGGATATCTTTGCATTTACATGGACGGACCCAGAGACCGGGAGAGCAGAATAACTGACCTGGACTCGGCTACCACAGGGATATGTTCGAGTGCGAGAGCGTAACACTTGGATCATTACACCCGAGTCAAGCTAGCCCCTAGGCCGGGGCCAGAAGCAGACGACTTCGGACCTCGAGGGAGCCTCGCCAGCTCTTCCCACCGTGACCCGGGAGAGCCTGAAGCAGACGATACCTGGAAGGCTGAGCCTCTCAAGGGACTACAGCTCCTGTTCGGACGGAATAAGCCCTGAGACTTTTACTGACTATGGATTTCTGGGTGGTGAGACAATGGTTACTTGCTTTCAGTTTGCCCTTTGTACATGCCAACCCCCACCCAGCAGTTGAATCCTTGCAGCGACTGGTCCAGAAGTGGCTTTGCATAATAGCCGTGTGTTAGATGCTATGAATGCTGAAATGGGGGGGGGGGGGGCCTTGTGCTCGCATTGGAGAAAAATGTTGTTTTTATGTTAATCACTCTGGCTTCAATTGGAAAGGATTTATAAGCTATTAAGAATGCTGCTGTTGTATTTCATGCTGTACCTCTTGATCACGCCTTTAGTTTTGAGGACCTCCTCCCAGACCTTGGTTCATTGACCTTTTCCGTACAATTGTTAAATGGATTGTTTTCTGTCTGTTTTTCCTATGTGTTAGTTGGATAATGATTCAATGTCTGTGTAATACTGTAACCAAAAGCTTTGCTGTCTGTAAGACAACCCAATACCTGTCTCTTCAGCTTGATCGTAAGTTACGTAACGGGCCTGACAATCTGAGCTGGGGGCGGGGGACCGGGAAACCTCACCCGGCCCGGACACGGAAAGGATTGACAGATTGATAGCTCAGATTGTAAGGCCCAAATGGGGAAACTGTGAAAGCTATAGCCTCCCCCACTCCCCCACCCCCCGCCTTTTCATAGCTTTGCAAATTACCAGTAGGTGGAGTCAGAAGCCTCCACAAGGCCTCACATACACAGTACCTTGAACTTTGTAACTAATCTTTCTGTTTCTGTCAGAGACAGAAAAAGATTCCGCCTCAAGCCAATCTTTCTTGAACAGATAGCGTGTTACGGGGCTTGACACCCACCAATGAAGTGTTAACACGGCATGGTCTTTGTCTGAAAGTGTATAAAAAGCTTGTGAAACTTGTGTGCAGTAGAGTTTTCTGTATGTACTACAGAGCTCTCCTTTCTTCTGCAGAATAAAGCATTTTTCCTTATCCCTGTCAGGCTGTTATTGGCCCTCAGCTAGGCAGACCCGATATTTCGGGATACAACAGGAACTCCAGCCCCAGCTTTCCTCCCAGTCTGGCTTTTCCTAGGGCTCCTCCTGTGGTGCCAGCAGAGAATGGGCGTAGCAGGTCCTGGGAAGCTGACAACGGGACATACTCACAGAGGTTGAGGGCCCCAGCTGGCCCCTGGCAGCCCAGAGGAAAGGGCCTGTGCACTCACAGAGCTGGGCACAGGAAGCACGGCGGGGTCCAGGTCTAACAGAGGCTGATGTCCCAACCAGTCTGGCCCATGGAATTTCACTATGAGCCAGAGTTTTGAAGGTACAGCAGTGCCTGCAGAGGCAGACAGATGCCTAGTGGGTTCTCAAAAGCTTCTAAGCAAGTAATGCGCCCAAGGGAAATCAATAAGAGTTAGGTACCTAAGAGCTATTGAACCCAATGGGAGCTAGGCACCCAACGGCTATTGAAACCAAAGGGAGTTAGGTGCCTACAGACAGGGCCGGTGCAAGAATATTTTGCACCCTAGGCGAAACTTCCACCTTGTTCCCCCCCCACCCCGAGTATCGCTTATTAACAACTTTCAAAAATGAATGCTGCATAATGTGGCATTGTTCATTAGAATTAATACACATTCGGCTTGAAAATGTATTAATTTAATTATTTAGTCTACATATTTAATGAAAATAAATGAATAAACTGACAGTGTTGACATTTTTATTGTTTTCACTTTGCACAACATAGCATGGATCTTAAAATAAATCACATACCTTATACATAATACACTGTCACAAAGTAACACGTTATAATTTATTTTTCCACGCTTTCAGTTTAGCAAATTTAGAAACAAGTTCCTCCAAGTCAATGCTGCGAGCGATGTCATGTTCTGTTGACAAGGTAGATAGCCTAACAAGTCTTTGTTGCAACATTGATGTCCACATGTATGTTTTTATCGACTTGAGCTTCGAGAAACTTCGCTCACCACTGGCCACAGAAACTGGGAGAGTCAAGAGGATGCCAAGAGCAATAACTGTGTTGGGGACACTATCTGTCAGTTTATTTGTGCATATGAAGTTCAATACATCTTGCGGTGATACACTCTTTTGGACTCATCGTGCAATAGCTTGCAATTCATTGCACAAGTCAAAGGCATCAATATCTTTGGATTCACCATGTTGCAAAGCTTGCTCCAGATTCAAGCAATGTTCCATAATTTGCTTTGGTGTTGTATTTTGCAAACTGTAAACATCATATAGGAAGCCAAATACTGAACTAATTTGCTGCATCAATGTGAATCTTTCTTCAACTGAATGTATTGCTCTGTTGATGACTGCAAAGTAAAAGTTCACTTTGAATTTTTCTTTCAGATTATAAATAGGTTCGTCATCTGCTTCATATGTGAACTGCTTCCTCTTTTTTCTAATATGGATTGGATCTGGTTCAAAAAGTGCCGGTACATCCAACTCCTCCGCAAGTTCACCTGCATCTACCAATGTTTTCTCAAAGTCTGTGTCACTTCTGCGGCCCACAAGAAACTACAAGAATTATTTCACCTAAAGTTGTTTGCTAGTCATGTTGATCTCAAACAATATGTCATAACACACAAGAGAAACAAGAAACTTGAAACTAGAAATGGCTTTTGCAAGATCCTTTGCATCAACTCGTGACATATTGCCAGATGATCTTGTTAGAGTAGTGTCTTCATAGATGTCTATCAGAGCATCACAGATGTCACCAAGCTGATAGCGAAGAGGTTTCAAGGCACCAATTCGACTTTCCCATCTTGTTTCACTCAATGGTTTAACTGTGAGATTAGATACGTGGTGTATTATAACTTCCCAGTGATATGTAGAAGCTGAGAAATACACATAAACACATTGAACTAAATCAAAGAAGGCGGTTGCCTCCAAGCAACACTGCAGCATCATTAACAACCAAATTCAATGACTGTGCACTGCAAGGAACGAAAAAGGCTCGTGGATTAATATCCAAAATTCTTCGCTGGACACCATTTTCTTTCCCTTTCATATTGCTCCCATTATCGTACCCTTGATCACACAAGTTTTCTATAGGTAGTGACATCTCTTCTAACTGGTGAAGAATAGTTTCTGTCATACCAGCTCCAGTTGTCCCCGTAAGGGATACAAATCCCAAGAAGTGTTCCTTTATGAATACTGATTCAGTCTCATTCTCTGTCTCTGAAGTAGGCCTATCCACAAACTGAATGATTATGGTCATTTGTTCAATGTGGCCTGCATCTAGTGTACAATCTAGAACGATCGAAAAGTATTTTGCAGCACAAGCAGATGCTAGGATTTTTTGTTTGATGGCACTGGATAGAAGCTCAGTCTGTATGTCTTTCCCTAGGTGACGTAATCATTGATTAAGAGATCAGGATGACTTTTCCTGAAAATTAAGCAATGTTGATTGTAATCAGAAATACATCCTTTTTGGTCACCTATGCTTCCTTCATTCATTCTTTCATATCAAAATCTACTACTTTTTATTCTACCTTTATAATATTGAATTATTGTTATTAATAAAATTTATAAAATTAGAATGGCAGATACTCCATCATACTGGGGTACCGGGTTAGGTGGGGAAGGGAAGCAGACTGGGTTCGGGTCAGTGGGGATTCAGGTTTGGCTGGGGAGCGGAAGGGAAGCAGACCGGGTTGAGTCAGTAGGATATCGGGTTATGTGGGGAAGGGAAGCAGACTGGGTTTGGTCAGTGGGGGATCAGGTTTGGCTGGGGAGTGCAAGGGGATCAGACCAGGTTTGGGTGTGGAGGGGAGTGGCGGGCGGGGTAGGATTCGAAGAGCCGCAAGGTGAAATGGGCGCTCTCCTCTCCAGTCCCTGACATGCAGCAGTGGGCCAAGTCACAGTGCAATTGCACCAGGGCAATGGGAGCGTGTCGCAGTCCGTCCTGCGCCCGGGCTGGGGAGTTGAATGCTGGGCTCTCGCTCTGGCAGGGGGGCGAGGGGCAGGCAGGACTGTGAGGCAGAGAGTGTGCGGCCATCACACCAAAGCAGGGTTGGGAAGGTAGAAAGCTGGGGCAAAGGGAGGTGGGTTAAAGCGGCTTAGCCGCCCCTCCATGCAAGAGAGCCCACAGAGCTGCCAGCCGTGGCCTCCCTCCCTTCTCTCCCCAGGGAGCAGAGCCTCTGCCCTGGAAAACCTGCAGCCTGCTCTCCGAGGAGCATGCCATGCAAGTCGACCCCGGCTGCACTGCACTGACACCACAGCTCAGCCCCAGCTAGGGTGACCAGACAGCAAATGTGAAAAATTGGGATGGGGGTTGAGGGTAATAGGAGCCTATGTAAGAAGAAGACCCAAAAATCAGGACTGTCTCTATAAAATCGGGACATCTGGTCACCCTTGCCCCAGCAAGGGGTCTTACACCCCCGCCCCTCCCCCAAGCTGCTCCACTCTCCTGGCTGCTGCTGTGCAATCTACTACAAGACAGAGGAGCTAGTACAGTAATAATGTACCTACCAACACAGCAATCTGTACAGTGAGTGAGTCACAATCAAAGGACTTCACATGGCAGGAGTCAGAGAGCAATTGGGACTTCCCTGGTTTTCTAAATGGCAGGAGACAGGAGTCGGAGAGCAACTCACTGGGAGCGTGGGTCTTATCACCTCCTCCTCCCTATGGTCTGCAGCTAATCAAAGAACTTCGCTGGCTTCCTAAATGGCAATAGTTGGAGAGCAATTCATTGGGAGCGTGATTCTTATCGCCTCCTTATAGTCTGCGATCTAATCAAAGGACTTGCCTAATTGCTGGCACCAAGCCTCTGCAATGGAGCAAACCAGAGCACGTTCGTAACCACATCTCAGAGCTTTATGGTCCCGTCTTTCCTGGGAACGCTGCAGGGGGAAAGGCTCAGGGAGGAATAAACCCAGACACCCACCTGCCACTCTGTGATCTCCTCCTCCTCTGCAGACATCAGAGCCAGAGGAACCATCACAGAGGGATGTGGGCGATGCTCCTTCTTTGACAACCTGCTCCCAGGGCTGCAATGTTCAGGACTAGGGCGGGTGCTAATAGTCCTTTGGGTGCCATCCGGGGGCTCACATGGGTGTTGGGTGCCCAGGGCATTGTCAAGGCTGGCTATGGCCTCACCCAGCCTGGCTGAGTGCCCCATGCCCATGTGCCCAGTGCCCTGGGATCGCAGCCTTTAGGGAGCCCGTCAGCTGGGGCAGGGGGGCACCAATTGCTCCTCTCCGTCCCTCCCCACCATCACTCACCCTTAAGGCAGGAGGGGGCAGACAGGAGCAAGCGGCAGGCGAGGGGGACTTGGGGGAGGGGGTGGGGGAGAGGAGCGAGCTGCAACAGTGAACGGTGAGCGGGGAGCCTCTGGGGAGAGGGCTGAGTGGGAGCCGGGCATGGGGCAGAGCAGGAGCGGCACATGGGTGGGGCCTCAGGGAGAGGAGGACAAATGGGGTGGAGCAGTGGGCAGGGTGATGATCTGGGTACCAGGGAGTTTCTGGCACTCATGCCTGGCATCCCCAAATGCCGGAGGCATGCACTGCCCATGGCCGGCACCAAGCAAAAGGCCTGGTATGATAAACATACCAGAGAGCGTTCCTTCAAAGTAGGGGACCAGGTTATGGTCTTAAAGGCGCTACAGGCCCATAAGATGGAGGAATCATGGGAAAGGCCATTCACAGTCCAAGAGCACCTGGGAGCTGTCAACTATCTCATAGCATCCCCCATCTCAACCCTAAAGCCTAAAGTGTACCATGTTAATTCTCTAAAGCCCTTTTACTCCAGAGACTTAAAGGTTTCTCAGTTTACAGCCCAGGGAGGAGACGACGTTGAGTGGCCTGAAGGTGTCTACTACAAAGGCAAAAGTGATGGTGGCGTGGAAGAGGTGAACCTCTCCACCACCCTGGAACGTTTACAGTGGCAACAGATCAAAGTAGCTGATGCACTCTCTCGTGAAAGTTTCCCAAAATCAAATGGTTAAAAAGTGTTCTTGAAATGTGAAAAATCTTGTTGTTTACATACTTAGTATATGTAATGGTGCATGTGTTTTATTAATCTGTTTATTTTAAAGTTCTAGGGAGAAATCACCACCAGTGGTTCCCCCACTGTCTGCGATTTGGGGGGCGTGTCATAAACAGATAGTTAAGGGTTAAGGTCTCTTTTACCTGTAAAGGGTTAACAAGCTCAGTAACCTGATGAACACCTGACCAGAGGACCAATCAAGGGACAAGATAATTTCAAATCTCTGTGGAGGGAAGTCTTTGTCTGTGTTCTTTGTTGGGTCTTCGTTCTCTCTTTGGATCTAAGAGAGCCCAGACATATCTTCAAGCTCTCCCAGTTTTCCTGAAGTATTTTCTTCTATTCATTATAGTGAGTATTAGAAAGGTGGTTTAGTCTTATAATTAATTTCTGCATTTGCAACTGTGTGTTTGCTGAAGAAATATCTTTATTTCTGTTTGCTGTTACTTTGATTATTCTGAGAAAGGAGGGGGGGAAAGACTCTCTAGGTTTATAAGCTAGACCCTGTATATTTTTCATCCTGGTCTTACAGAGATAGTGTACTTACTTTCTTTCTTTTAATAAAATCCTTTTCTTTTTAGAATCTGATTGATTTCTTCCCTTGTTTGGATTTTCAGGGGAAGGGAAGGGGGATAGGGAATCCCTCTTTGTTTGGTTCAAGGAATTTGAATCCAGGTGATCTCTCCCAAGGACTAGGGGAAGGGAGGGGGAAGAAGGTGGGGGGAATGGATTATTTCCCTTTGTGTTAAGATTCAAGGAGTTTGGATCTGTGTTCCCAGGGAAGGTTTGGGAGGAATGGAAAGTGTACCAAAACACTATATTTTTGGTTGGTGGCAGCTTTACCAGATCTAAACTAGGATTTTAGTTTAGAGGAGTCCATGCAGGTCCCCATCTTGTGGACGCTAAAGTTCAAAGTGGGGAATAAACCTATGACAGAAGGGCTGGGAGCCCCACTGCTGGAACCTTTCCAAACACACTGGAGATGGCTCTGGAGAAGCCCCTGCCCAGTCTGAGAGTGAGGGGCTCTTGGGGGCTGTTTGCAAATGAAATCCCCCTTTGGAGATGTTCTCTCCCCCTCTTTCTGCCACTCTCCAGACAGAAAGGGGAAGCCACCGAGGAACCCTAATGCCACTCACTTGCTGTAGGTGATGGTAGGATGGATGGCGGATGTTCAGGGTCAGCAGATGTCCCTCGCCCTCCTCCTCACTCTCCAAGCCCAAGGCAGGCTGGAGAGGGTGGTGACCTGAGGAGTTACCCTGCCCAGCCAGCAGGCAGGGTGATGACATTAGGGCGATCGACTGGCTGTGAAAACAAGAGTCTGTCTTATTGCCAGGGGATGGAGAAAGTCAGCCAGCAGCAAGGGGTGCAAAACAAGAGCATCTCCTGTTTGTCACAGTGCATTAAACTGTCTCGTCGTACACAAAGAGGAGACACTGTGATCTAGAAAATTAGATGAGATGCTTCAGTCTGAGCTAAGTAGTTGCTGCTCTTAACAATTTCAAAAGAAAAAAATACCAATCAAATAGAATATTATGTCATAATCTGATATGGCTCAATGTGATAGGACATCTCCTATTCTGCACTGCTACTAGCTGCTCAGGAGCCGGTGGAGAAGGGCCTGGTGGGGGGGGGGGTGTTTGGCCCCCTGGAGCCGTTGGAATACCTGGGTGTCCAGTTAGTCCTGATCTCCGTCCCTCCCTTCCTGCCCAATGCTGCCTCTGCTTTCTACCCTGGGGCGACCAATCTCTGTTATCAGCCCTCTTCCATTGGGCTGCAAAGACCCCACCCTCCATCACATCCTCTCGTTCCGCCAGCAGGTGCAGCTTCAACTGCCGCCGGCGGCGTGTGATGGAGACGCGCTCGAGGGGTTCTTCCTCGTCCCCTACCATGGAGACCACTACTGGGTGCATTATTCCACGGGGGAGGCCCGGTGCTACCTCTGCCAGGAGATGGGACACGTCTGGAGGGACTGCCCCTTGGCCCAGCACGGAGGGTGTAAAGAAACCATGTTCCAGGGGAGTCAGAAGGGTCTAATGATTATGGCACTGGACTAAGAATCAGGAGACCTGGGGTCTATTTCTGCCTTGCTGGGCAAGTCAGAAATTGTTAGTGCGCAGACTGTAGATTAAAATAGGGTTGACTTCTTCAGGGACAAGAAACTGTCCAGAGCTGTGGCATTTGAGGCCCTTTCAATTATCCTGTGCTGGTTCCATCAGGCAGTTTGTGTTTCCATTGCTTGGTTGAGTCTCTCTTAGATCTCCAAGGAGAACCTTGAGTGCTCTGGGTAACATTCTCTGGTTTCATTGGAAAGACAGCAGAGAACCCAGGGAGTTACAGTAGGTTCTGGTCACCCTGCTGTCTCTGTCATATGCTTTGCAGGAGTTCATACAGAATATCATGCCAGGCAAATGTCCTGCTTGGATTGGACTTAACTTTACAACTCCTGCAATGAAGTGGACCTGAGCGGATGGCTTCCCATTAAATCAAACATTTTGCATCTTTCCCCATGTTAAATACATCTGAAGTTTTTTTAAATATTAGCCAAGCTAATTGTTTATCATTATCTGTATTTATTATTGCTGCACAATAAAGCCTGCCTGCTGTGCTGGCACAGTGACAGCATATTTATGCAAGTTTTCAGTTGCGGAAGTTTGGCCTGTATTTATTTATGTCTGAAAAACACCAAAAGTTAGATTCTGACTGTGTGGAGACATCAACTATAGAAACCACATTATAATGTTTACTTTGCTTACTATATATGGGATTTTAATAAAAATGTCATAGGAAAGATCTAAATGATAAATCAAGCCTGTGTTCTTGCACATAGGTTATTAAACCCTGGGAACTGCTGAGAACAAATTTGATTGTGCTCTATCCAGTACCACAGACGCGATACCGGTATGTACTGACAGCTACAGATGATTTTTCAAAAGAAGTAGAAGAATTTCCACTTAGAACTATGACAGCACATGAGGTGGCAAAGAAGACATGTAAAATTAGATATCAACATGGCTATGCAGAGCAGATACGGGCAGATCTAGGTTCTGAATTGAAGCATGAGGTAACAGCTTACATTTTCACTATATGGTCAATTACACACTCGTAGCCGTGTGATGGGGGCTGTTAGCAGTTACGAACGGAGCCCTTTGGAAGCCAGCACCCTGGTCACTGAGAGCACCCAGGGCACCGGGTGCAGCTAGAATAGGAGGGACTGAGCAGTTTGGGTTTGGAAGGGCAGAGGGGATCACTTGAACCTGTAGGGAGCCTGATGAGGTCACTAGCTCAGTGCTGAGAAGAAAGCAGCAGTATAAAATTCCCAATTGGAGCAGGAAGGGGCTCCTTGTAACTACTGCTATCTTGTGATGCACCATAAAAAGTTATAAAAGATGCTTGGTGGAAGTTCCCCGGCAGACTGAATGCTGCTTCATTCACACAGAGCTCTGCCAGCCAGGGGTTGCAGGAACTGATGGGGGAGCCCATTCACAGTTAGAAATTTAAAAATGAACATTGCCTGCAATCTCTTCATGAGACTTCATGCTGCAAATTCTGAGTGACAACACATTTTTGTGTCTTGTCAGATAGTAAAAAGCATGTTGTATATTACCCTATAGCTTCAGGAGCTCATGCCACCTAGACAACAGTAGACTGGATAAAAAGCACAAATGAATCCAATAAATATAATTTTAGGGTATTTATTTTCAATTAATCAAGGTACATTTAGAGCACTCTGCCATGGATGGCATATTATGAATAAATCTTCAAAACTGAATTATTACATTGAAAATGTTCATAACGCATCAAGATTAAAACAAAAAGGAGTCCTAGCAATGCCATGTGATGTGCCTCCCCTCAGATTCTGCTCAGCTAGATCTTCAAGAAATTAGGTTCAACAGCTAATTTCAAGGAATTAGATCAGTCAGTCACTATTTTTACAGAGCTTTAGAGAAAGTGGTGGACAGAACCCAGAGGAATTGTGATGAATTTCCTGGAGAAACTTTATTTTCTTTGTACTCTAAACCTCACATGACAACAAAAATATCACCCTTTCGACTGATTTATGGCTGAGAAGGAAGGTTTGCCAAAAAGCTTCACCAAATTTTATGTTATGTGTCATTAAGTGCCGGCGTCTTTAATACAGTTAAGTTAATGTGTGATGATTGAGTAAAGGAATACAACCCCTTCTCTATTTGTTTATCAAACTACATTTGTTGTGTGCTTATAACCAAGAACATGAAGAGCCTGGCAGTACACCAAAATCAACAGTGGACAATGACAGTACATTGTCTGCAAATAATATGTCTAAAGAAAAATAAACTAAAAACTGGAGATTGTAGAAGAGATTTCCATCAATAGGAAGAGAGCATATGAGGTTGGGGACCATGTTTTGTTAATTGATGTAAGAAAAAGAAAGGAAGGGTCATATCTTGATTACCAATTAGATGTAGATAGAAAGTTAAAAATCACATGAATTAATGCTGACAGAGGTTCAAAGATTATTTGAGAATTTTGTGTGAGTTAAGTTAAATATATTGCTTAATTAATTCTATCATTTTTTCAACTATTAATTTTCAAAGATGAAGAGCAGGAGGTGGGTGTATGTGCCCTGCCTGGCAGAGAGAACCAGTCAAGACAATAAGGGTGGGGGGGAGAGGGAGAGACCAGCTGCACATGTGTGTAGTTGTGATGTTTATGACACATGTACATTGTAACTGAACAACCCAGTCTGACAATTTAATGTTTATTTTGTTAAGATAAATATTTTGGATTTCTTGAAATCCCACAATTGAAATACAAATGACGTTATTTAGAGAAGTTAAACTTCACTATAGATTTGAGGCAAAGATAAAAAAAATGTAAATAATTACATTTCTACAAATATGTTTAGATGCTTGTTTTCTGAAATACTGTTGAAATGTAAATTAAAATATTCTTGTATTTACACCTTGTTACAATAATATTTTCTAAATTAAAATTATCTTCTTTCTTTCATATTTTACACTGAGATTTCACAGGGGTAAAAAATTCTGACAGGAGTGAACGACCCCATCCACCCCCATCTGCTACCCCTGGGGCAGGGGACGGGAAAAGGTGGGGGCTGGGGATTCCCAGGTGTCTGGTTTTCAACTGGAACCTCCAGTTGAAAAGGGAAACTGGCAGCGTCCGGTCAGAACAGAAAGTCCAGTTGCTGCAGTAACTGGCCCCCACCTCTGGGGGGGGGAAGAGCAGCAGGGCTGGGAGGGGCCAGTCTGTGCCGTGGGGTCACGGTCAGGGACAGAGATTCCCTCTGGCCTGAGCTGGGACCGGGCAGATTATCAGGGGAGCCGCGTTTGTACCGCCAGGGTTGAGACCAGGATAGAAATAAGGACGAAGCTTCCCAGAGAAGGTGTCAGTGAAAGTGAAGAGATGGGACCTGTCAGTCACATTGTAAAACGAGACCTCGCCCGCCTCATAGTCCAGGAAAATCCCCACCTGGCTGGGCCTGACGCTCACGGGGAGGGGGGCCAGGGGGGAGGTGTTGGCCTTGTATTCCCCTTCCTCCAGCCACACGACCCAGTATCCATTCCCAGGTGTGGCTGTGACCTTCCCCTTCCTGCTCACAGATTCCCTACAAACCCCCAGAGCCCAGCCTGTCTTGTCTCCCACCTCCATCTCCCAGTAACACCTCCCGCCCATGAACCCCTCAGCGCCCAGGACACAGACACAACCATCAAATCTCTCAGGGTTGTTGGGCAGATCCTGGCGTTTGTCTCCGAGTCTCACACGTTTCCGATCCTCAGACAGGACGAGGTTGGGATGAGCCGTGTCTGGATCCAGAGTCACGTCCACTGGGGAGAGAGTCACAGAGTCAGGGCCGGGGGCAGGGGCTGGTCACTGGGATCAAAGGGAAATTAACCTGCGTCCCCGTTAATCACTGGGGCGGGGGGGAGGGGTTGTTGCCTGAGGGGAGTCAGGGCCCCTCTGCCTGTGAGGAGACAATGAGGGGGAAGGGCAGGAGGAGCAGGGGAGGGGTGGGAAGGTGTCAGGGGAGGCGGGGGAGGGGAGGTGACAGACTGATGCTGGGAGAGGAAAGGGGAGGGGGAGGTGACAGGAGCAGAGAGGGGGAGGGAGGGACATACGGGTGGGGAGGCACAAGGGCTAAGGGGTGATAAGGGAAGGAAGGGGCACCAGGAGGACAGGGGTGTGAAGGGAAGGGCAGGTTCCAGGGGGCTGCAGGGGGTGAGGGGAGGGGTGGGCTCCATGGGAGAAGAAGGGGACAGACCCCAGGAGGCTGCGGGGGGAAGGGAAGGGGCAGGCACCAGGAGAACAGAGGGGGGTGAAGGGCAGGTTCCAGGGGGCTGCAGGGGGTGATGGGAGGGGTGGGCACCAGGGCAGAAGAAGGGGATGGACCCCAGGAGGCAGCAGAGAGCAAGGGAAGGGGCAGGCACCAGGGGGCAGAGGGGTGTGAGGGAATGGGGGGGCGCCAATGGGGCAGGGGAAATCAAGGGCAGGGTGAGCTGCCAGGGGGTGAGATGATGAGGAGTGGGGAGGTGGAACCATGGGGGGGGGGAGCGAATGAACAGGCATTAGTGCCAAAGGGGCAGAATGGGGGGTTAGGGAGCAAGTGAGCAGAAGGGGGGCAGAGAGAGGGGTGTGGAGAAGGGCAGGCCCTAGGGGGGCAGAGGCGTGTGCAGGGAGATGTGGGCACCAGGGGGGCAGAGGGAGGATGAAGGGAGGGTGGGGCCCAGAGGTTAGGAGAGGGGGAGGGGAGGGGTGGGGCAGTGCTGAGGTGAGGGGAAGGGCTGAGACCAGGGGTCCCAAAGGGGGGCGAGGGAAGGGACTTGCACCAGGCAGGCAGAGGGGGCAAAGGAAACAGCAGGCACCAGGGAGGCAGATGGGGCCAGGGTAGAGCTGGGACTTGGGGCAGAGGAGGAGCTGGCACCAGGGGACTGGAGGGGTGGTGAGGGGTGCAGGTGTCATGGAGCCAGAGGGGGAGGGGAGGGTCAGTGGTGAGAAATAAAGAGAAGGTGGCATGAGCGATGGTGGAAGAGGGGCGAGAGGAGAGCAGGGTCAGTGGGGCAGAGGATGGGGAGGGGCTGGGCACCAGGAAGTTAGGGGATAAGGGGAGGGTCAGGTGTTGGGGGGCAGGAGGAGGGAAGGGGCAGCAGGAGGGTGCGTGGGGAAGGGGAAGGGCAGGTGCCAGGGCATTGAGGGGGCTGAGCAGAAGGGCAGGCACAGGGAGGGCAGAGGACGGGAGGGACAAGCACCAGGGGGCAGAGAGGGGTGAGAGGCAGGGCAGGTGGGTCGAGGGAGGTGCTAGGAGAGGGGATTGGGGAGAGGCAGGTGCCAGGGGTCAGAGTGGGGCTAGAGGAGGGGTGGGCACAGGGGGGTGAGGGAAGGGGCGGGTGCCAGGGGTCAGAGAGGGTGGGGACAGGGGCAGGAGTCAGGAGGGCTGAGGGGAGTAAGAAGGGCGAAAGCCAGGACAGCAGAGGAGGGTGAGGGGTGGCCATCAGCGGGTGGGAACAGTGATGGCAGTGGTAGGCACTAGGGAAGCAGATTGGGGTGAGGGGTGGGGTGCGAGACATGGCACAGAGGAGGGAAAGGGGAGAGATGGATGCCAGGACATAGCGGGGGTGTGAAGTGATGGGTGGGCTCCAGGGTGCAGAGGATGTTTGGGGAGAAGGGCAGATGCCAGGATGGCAGGGGGAGAAGGGATGGGCTGCTCCAACGGGGCAGAGATGGGTGGAGGGCAGAAGCATGAGCCAGGGAGGCAAAGTGGGAGTAGAGGGGCAGGGGCCCAGGGGAGCAGAAAGGGAGTGAGAAGAGCGGGAGGGATGGTGGTGAGGGGTCAGAATAGACGCAGGGTCCAGGGTCCCTCACAGGGGTGAGGGAAGGGTAAGGGAGGGGCGGGTGCCAGAGAGGGGTGAGGCAGAGGCAGGCCCCAGAGAATCTCTGTTGTTTTCGGGCCATGTGTGGTTGGTTTTTCGCTCAGAGCAGGTCGGTGCTGTCCCCACACACACTGGGGGTGCAGCCCTGCCCCAGGGGGAGCAGCTGGGACTCCCCATGCTGGCAGGCCCCACAGGCCCCACCTTCCATCTGGGAAAACCCCACAGCCAGCCCCTCCCCTCGCCAGGCTGAGCCCCACCCCCACGGGGGCAGTTGTCTGCATTTCAGGGGGAGGGGTATAAATGCGTGCTAATCAGCTGTTGCTAATGAGGCCAGGACAGTGGGGAGGGGAGGGGGCATTTCCCCACTTACTGCCCCCTCCATCTGGGAGAAGCTGCTCCGGGGACCAGTCCCAGTTCACACCTGCACAGCACGTCTGCACTAGGGGTTTGCACCGCTGCAGCTACATCCGTGAAAGGAAACCCTGGCAGACATGGCTGAGACACTGCTGTGCCAGGGACCGTAACCCCTCCCCACACTGGGGTCAGGGCGAGCTCTAACATTTTTGCCACACCAAGCAAAAAAAAAAAAAGAGCGCCGACCCCTCCCCAAGTGCCGTGTCGCGCCGCCCAAGTCCCCGCCCCCCAGAGCTGCTCAAGTCCCCGCCCCACCCCCAGCATCACCTGGCCAAACCAAAACCAACAAAAACAAACCCCGATCGCCGCCCCCTCCCAAGGTGCTGCCCCAAGCACGTGCTTGGTAGGCTGGTGCCTGGAGCCGGCCCTCACTGGGGTTATGGATCAATAATTACAGGGTCACTGGAGCAGAGGAGCTGGACTCTGGGCTCCCAGGTGGAGGCCTGACCCACTGGGCTGCAGAGTCATTCTCTCTCCCACGCTCTGGCCCAGTGCCCATGGCAGTGTTCAGACACAGGGGGACGTCATCAGACACCTGGAGCCCAGCGGTTCGAGCCCTCATGGCATCACACGGGGGGATTGAACCTGGGGCTCCCAGCTGAGGGCCCAGCCCCTGGGCTAAAGGCTACAAGGGAAGCAGTGGCACCTTTTCCTCTTAATTGAAACTAGTCAGCAAACCCGACATGGATTCACGAATAGTTTCTCTTGACCCGAAATATAATTTTGCAGCAAATAAACTATTTGTCGAAAACATTCCACCCAGCTCCACTGCAAACCTGTCTGAGCAATTTAGGAGCCCCAATCCCAGTGACTTGCAATGAGAGACTGTCAACATCCCCAGAAACGCAGTTACAGACAGGCCAGGCTCAGGACATCAGCTATGAAACACTCCAGAGCTGCTGGTTAATTTGCCCTTTACAGACAAATGCCCCTTGGGACCTTGATCTCACCCCCACAAATTAGGCTGAAAATGGAGACTTGGCTCCAGCCTGAACTCTCTGCCCAGAGCCATTTGTCCCATGGACGCTGCTAGCGGCACAGACCCTCTGCAGCTGCACCTGGGCATCTCCCAGAGCGGATAACAGTCACAGAGACCATCTCAGAGCCCCAGGAGCTCAGGTGTCTCCATCTAATGACTGTGCCAGCCACCCCCCTCGCTCCCATTAACCAGCCCTGGGTCAGACACGCTGGGAACTTTCACACCCAGACCCTGGAGACACTTTGGGTCCTTCTACACAGCCTGCAGAACTGAGTCTCAGAACGGGGTGGACAGATTCAGGCTTACGGGGCTCCCTCTTTGGAATTAAAAATAGCCGCACAGATTTTCAGGTTCAGGCTGGAGCTCAGGCTCTGAAGCCCAGGGTGGAGCCAGGTCTGCCCCTCACAGAGCAAGAGGGGACATTGTCTGTGTCCACATCCCCTTCACCCCCTTCCTGGGATGGGGAACAGCAGCCCCAGGGCCCCTCCCTTCACCCCCAGGGCAGGGGAGCGAGAGCCCTCGGCCTCCTGGGCAGTGGGGCCTCCCAGCACAGGTTTCTGGGTGAGCATGAAAGTGTCTCCACACAGAGAGCTCTGCGCACCCGGCAAATAGACAGATGTGCCCGTGGATCAGGATCCGGGATGGTGCTCTCCCCAGGAGTGATGGAAGCTCCCTAAAAGTAGAGGGGTCACCCACTCGTGCCAGCCCTTCTCCCTCAGCTCCTGTCCCCGCACCCCTGAACCCTCGCTCTCACACTGCCCCTCCTTCCTGAGACCCTGCCTTCACCCCACCTCTTCCCCAACACCCTGACCCCCTGGTCTCTCCTCCCGGCCCCCTGCCCCAGCGTCGCTCACCCCTACAGCTGGTAAAAAGTGGGAGGGAATAGCCC
The DNA here is from genome assembly GCF_020497125.1 of Mauremys mutica. NCBI lineage: Eukaryota > Metazoa > Chordata > Testudines > Geoemydidae > Mauremys > Mauremys mutica. The sequence continues at coordinate 43,995,163 of NC_059083.1, forward strand.
TCCCATTGGTAAAAGTGATGGGGCCATGGCCCCCTGGCCCCCATCTTCCAGTGCCCCTTACTCATCCCTCCATCCCCAGTCGGAGAGGACCCTTGGGACAGTGTCAGTGAGTTGGGTGCTGGGGGTATGAATTGGGTTTTACACCCCGGCTGCTGGAGCTCTGTGTATTGAGGGTATAATGAGATAGAGGCCGTGTGAGCCCCCCACTGTCCTGCCAACGTGGCTCAGCCCTGACATCTGCGGGAGCCTCTCCCTGGGGAGGAATCGTCCCTGCAGCCCATTCAGGCCTTGGCCTCCCTGCAGAGGTGGCCGGTGAGGCGGACGTTAAAGTGAGTTACGATGTGAGCTCCTGTCCGCTGGGAACTGGACTCTGAGCCTGGGCTGAGATCGGTGACTGGGGAGTGTAAGGCCCCAGCTGCCCTCACTGCCCCCCAAGCCAGCCCAGCGTCCCCAGCCATTCAGTGCAATAACAGTGACGCTCAGGCTTGGTGACACAGCCAGTGCCCCAGTGGGCAGGGTGAGGGCCTGTCCAAGGAGCAATGGGCACAATCTGCAGCAAGGGAGGTTAAGGCTGGAGATGAGGAAACACTTTCTAATTCTCAGGGCCGTGAAGCTCTGGACCCGGCTCCAGGGGAGGTTGTGGGATCCCCGTCACTGGAGGTTTGTAAGAACAGGTTGGACAAATCCCTGCCAGGGATAGTCTAGTCCCTGACCGAGCATGGGGGGCTGGACTAGGTGACCTCTCGAGGGCCCTTCCAGCCCTGCATTGCTCTGGTTCTAGGTTACAGCAGTTCCTGGGGCTGGGCCCAGGGGGCTCTAAGCCTGGTGAGTGGCACGTGACAGAGTTAACTCTGTTAGTGACCTGGCAGCTGGCAGCTCAGCGTCCCTGCCAGGGGCCTGGGCTGGCATGTGGCTGCCTGTACCTGGCTCAGCAGGGTGTTACTGGGCCATGTGGACAGGACCTAGGGTTGGCACCTGTCCATAGGGTTGCCAGGCGTCTGTTTTTTTATTGGAACGCCTGGTCGAAAAGGGACCCTGGTGGCTCCGGTTGGCACCACCGACTGGGACATTAAAAGTCTGGTCAGTGGTGCAGCGGGGGCCCGGGGCTAAGGCAGGCTCCCTTCCTCCCTCGGTCCGTGCAGCTCCTGGAAGTGGCCACCGATTTACTTCCCTGGAGTTTGAAACTTTTCTAGCAGAACATAACCATGTCAGCCATGGTCAAGCCTCCCTCTGAATACAGGCTGGCTCTGGGGGTGGGGGGAAATGTATCACAAGGGCTGGTCCTGTTAGGGGAGTCAGGGGCCAGACTACCTGTGACAGGCCCCTGTAAGGGAGAATGAGACAACCCAGCCCCACCTGGCAGTAATTGAATCCCTGGGTGGCTAGTTGGCAGCGAAACAGCTAATGAGGCTGATAAAGGGTAACCAGGGCTCAGCTGAAGGGATCCTAGGGACAGGAAGCTACTGAGGAGAGGAGCTCCCAGGACAGCTCACCAGAACAAGGGGCCTGGAAGGGGAGCTCCTAGAGCAGTGCTCCCCAAACTGTGGGTTGTGCCCCCCTACAGGGTGTGGAGGAACATTTGGGGGGCCTGACGGGGCCTGGACCAGCCCCCATGGGTGGCGGGAAGGGAATGTTACCAGCCCTTCTTTGACCCCAGCTCCACTCCAGCCCCACCCTCACCCCCAGCTGCATCTCCGGCCCCGACTTCAGCCACCCACTCCCGGCCCTGCTCCAGGCTGAGAACCCAGCAGCAGCCCCAGCCCCAAACATGGTTCCGCCCCCAGCTGAAGCCACCAGCTCCCGGCCCCAACTGCGGGTCTACTCCCAGCCATGGCCCCCAGCTTCTGGCCCCAACTGGAGCCCCGTTCCTGGCCCAGTTCCTGACAGCAGCTCCCAGGGTGGGGGCGCAAACCAGGTAAGGGAGGGCAGGACCAAAACAGTTTGGCGACCACTGTCCTAGGCAGAGGAGCTCCCCTAAGGGGGAGGAGCTGCCAGAGACAATGACAGCAGCAGCTGTAGTAGGACAGAGCCCTGGAGAGCTGCCCCTGAATGGAGAAAGTGGATGCAGAGAATAAAGGCACAGTCTGAAATGACCCCAGCTCCAGGAGCGGGGGCTGGAGTCGTCCGATTCCATGATGGAAACTAATCCAAGCCCAGCTCCCGGAAGGACTGAGGGCTCCTGACTTGAGGACAGTGAGGAGCTGCAGTGAGAGCTGGAGGCTGGAGCAGAGTGAGGGAAAAGATTTTATTTTGGGGTTTACTTGGACTCAGAGTGGACCACAGGACGGGATCTGTTAGACTGTGAGGTGTAATTTAAAGAGTGCTGCAGAGGATAAATTGAGGCAGGAACCTTGCCAAGACACCCTGAAATGTCTGAACGTGGTAACTCAGCCATGGAGGGGTCAGGATGTCAGAGTGACGGCGCCTGGTCAGATACCTGGGCAAGTACCAGCAGGTGGTTGTAAGTAGCAGGCAAACTGCCCAGCACTGAGCACATCAGCCTCCAGCTATTACAGCTCCAAGCCTGTCAGCTGGGCTCATGCGTGTCCTGGGGTCCCAGGCTCTGTCCAGAGCCCCAGGCACAACACAGCTGAATGTCCCAGTAGAATCCACTCACCTACGAATCTCTTCAGCGCTTCCCTCATGTCAAGGGAAATTTTATACACGTTCTTCAGGTCAGTAGAAACAGCTTCTGGTTCCTGGAGTTTCACATTCGCACTCCTATGAAGAAAACATCCCCTCATCACTCAGCTGCTCTGTACACACATCATCCCAGAACCACCACCAAGAATATAAGAGCAATGAACATAGGAAACACACCTGCTCAATGTGCTTTTCACATCCTGGAAGGAAAAAAAGAGAATCAATGTTCTGTATTAACACAATGTGCATAAACCTGTGCGAGTTTCACTCTGGGCATCAAACTTTCATCTAGAAAATAGATCAACCCTCCCAGGCTTCACTGTTTTGTGGTAAAAACTCCTATGACATTTTGCATTAACACTTGTTTCATTTATGTAGGTGAGACAGGAATTTAGCTAAAGGATTCTCCCTTCTAGGGACCCAACACATCAGTATCTGTGTTTATCGCCTGTGTTGGGTCCAATGTTCTGGAGTCAGAGCACGGATGGGTTCAGCTCAGTATCAACCTTGTATCATCCATTTAATCTCCCACGGCCTCACTGGGTCTCCATGAGGAGAATTCCCCTCTAACATGAACTGGGATATTTTGGAACTGATGGAGCCCTTAGCCGGATGTTCTGTTTGTCAGTAAACCACAGAACACATTTACTCTAATTGTTGGAATCCAGACCCAGGGATCTGAGTTCTAATTCTGAATTGTGGAGATGAATTTTGATGCTGTCTCACCTTTAGCAGCTCCACAACTGGTTGCTGACACTTCTCCTCTAGCTCTGTGATCAGCTGCTGCAGAGAGGAGCTTTGCTGGGAGAGTTTGGTGACATTTTCCTGTAGTCTCTGCAGAGTCTTCTTCTCCTCCTCCTCCAGGCTCTGCAGAAGCAGCTGCTCCTCCTCTCTCAGCAGTGTGTGCAGTTTGTTAAATTCACCTGCAATCATCTCTCTCCTATTCTTCACTTTCCCCTTGAAATAGAAGAATAGGAAAGGCAGAGAGAAAACGTGAGCCAGATGCTGAGTTACACAGACTGGGCCTCTGTCCATGAAGCAGGGGATTAGATCAGTATCAGGTTTTTAAGGAGATTTACTTCTTTGGGAAACGTATCATAAAGAGTTTGTTTTAGTTCAGAGTCCATATGGCCAGTTCCATAGCGGGGTTGTCTAGGGTGCTTTGTAAAGACGCAGTCTGTTATTGCAGGTGGCATGGGATTAGGGTGACCAGACGTCCCGATTTTATCGGTACTGTCCCGATATTTACTTCATTGTCCTGCATCCCGACCGATGTTCGGTCAGGATGCGAATAGGCAGTTATTTTGCCCCCACAGGCAGAGCCTGGAGGGGGCTCGCGCCCCTGCCCCGACTCCGCCCCCTTCTTCCCCCATTGAATCCCTCCCCAAATCCCCCGCCGGAGGAAGGAGGCAGAGGCTTTGGTCTCGGTGCCGTGGAAGGGGTGAGGGATGCCGGCTGCGGCTGGGGCTGAGCGGGAGTGGGGCATGGGGCAGAGCAGATGGGGAGCGTGGGTGGGGCCTCGGGGAGAGGAGGCCTAATGGGGGTGGAGCAATGGGCAGGGCGATGATCTGGGCACCGGGGAGATTCCCGCACTCATGCCCGGCATCCCCAAGAGCTGGAGGCATGTGCTGCCCATGGCCAGCACCAAGCCTGTGCAACGGAGCAAACAACCAGGGCAGGTTCATAACCTCATCCTGGAGCTTTATGGCCCTGTCATTCCTAAGAACACTGCAGGGGGAAGGGCTCAGGGAGGAATAAACCCAGACACCCACCTGCCACTCTTTGGTTTTCGTCTCCTCTTTAGACATCAGAGTCAGGGCCTCTTCCAGCTCCTTCCTCAGAGGGCCCAGGGCTCCCTGGAGTTTCTCCTGCAGGGACATCACGTATGATAAACAGCCATTAGTCTGCCTGTCCGATGGATGGACAGTACTGTCCATATTGGCATTTCATACATGAGCAGTAAATACCCTGGAAGGAGGCAGTAGATTGGGCTCTGCCGGCCCCAAAGGCCTCATGGGAGCAGAGACGCGAGTCTCAGAGCAGGGGCTCTGCTCCCTGCAGACACTCAGGACTTCTCAGAGCCTGTGTCTGAGCTAAAGCTTCACATCACTGAGCACAGGCCAGAGGGGAAACAGCTGGGAAGGTTCTGAACGATCCCTCCTGCCGGTGCCAGTGAAGAGGTTGGGGCAGCACCTCGCTGCTCTGTACCCAGACCCAGGCCAGGAACAAGACCCCACTGTGCTCTCCTCTGTCCAGGCTCCCATGTGGCCTCCCCCAGGCAGCGTCCGAGCCCTGAGCCAGCGCAGTCCCATTAACTGCACAGGGTGAAGCTGAGATGTGGCTGGAGGTCAGTGAGGACCAGGGAACACTCGGTCTGGGGGAATGTGCCACCCATAATTATAACTGCTCCAGAGCTGTAACAATCCAGGGCTCTCTTCCCCTTTGACAGCGTGTGATTCATTCACACAGCAACGTGCTCCTGCCCCGCCAGCCCCGCTCTGTGCAACACCCCTGGCAGCCCCCCACAGCCGCCTCCTGAGATCTCCCCGTTTCACTTTTTCTCTTTTCTCTGAGCCCTCGAGTTCTCTCCTCCCCTCTGCCCAAGGGCCCAGGCTGCTGCTGCTGCTGAGAGCTCCTAGGGAGCTGTTTGGTGATACCCCTGCGGTGCTGCTGCAGGGAAGCAGTGAGGGAGGGAGGGAGGGAGCCAGCAGGGGCTAGTGAGAGACAGGAGATGGAAAAGCAGCCTTTGCATCCAGCAAAACAGCTTCATCAATGAGCCAGGATCAGAACAGAGGGGGGCAAAGGTGGCTGGATTCTTTGAAGCTTCACCCACAAAATAAGCTCCGCCCAGGTGAGTCACTAAAAGGAGACACATGATCTGTTCAAATGGTGCATTGTTCAAAACAGGATGGAGTTGCTGATTGGCTCTAAGGGGCTCCTGGGGCCGGACTCCCCTCAGGGGGCTAGAATGTACCCCTGGGCTCAGCTGGGCTCTCTGGGCCTGGTCCTCCTTTACTGGGGGGGAAATAAGAGGTGGCATCTCCCAAACAGCACCTGCTTGTGGCACTGAAAGGAGGCGTCACTAGCAATAAATGGTGCCCAGCTGTAATTCTCCCTCTCCGCTCTCACAAGGGAACGAAATAATTAACAGTGTTGAGATTTAAATGATCAGTTCTCCAGTCTGAAGGTAACACACTCACCTAGACTGGCCTGCAGCTCGTGTGATTTAAACCTCACTGATTGTTAACACCGGCCGTGGTGTAAAAAGTCCCCTTATTTCAGCAGTGGAAGCTGAGTGTGAAAAAACATTCAGAATCTCAGAGAAAAGTTTCCCACAGCAGGTATCTTGGAAGACTTGATTTTTTGTGATAGCATCTCCCATACAATGAAGGCTTTACAGAGCTGAATGATGCGTCACACCTGTGACAGGCAACTTTCAGTGAAATCAGCCTGTAATTAAAATCCAAATTTATTACCCATTAAACGTGACAGCAATTCCCTACCTTGTACTCCTGGCCAGCCTCCTTTATGGGAACCACCCTGTGATCTCTGTGAGCCCGGGACAGATGGCAAACCACACAGACAGAAGTTTGATCCTCTTCACAGAACAGTTTCAGAGTCTCCTGGTGTTCCCCACACACCCTCTCCTCTCCTGCTCCCTTTGCTGCCTGTAAACTCAGCCGTTTGACCATTTCTACAACATTTGCCAGCTTCCTGTTCGGCCTGAGGTTTCCCTGTTGCACAGTTTCTCTGCACTGAGGGCAGGAGACGTCTGTATTCGATCCCTCCCAGCACTGGGCGATGCAGGCTCTGCAGAAATGGTGCCCACAGTCTATAATCACCGGGTCCTTAAAATACTCTAGACAGATGGGGCACATAGCTTCCTCCTGGAGACTTTCCACGGGGTTGTCTGTGGCCATGGCTCCCTCTGGACAGTGTCACAGGGTTAGTCTCACTTTCCCAAGCTCAGAAATATGCCCCGCCTGCAGCAGCAGCAATTGGGTGTTTCCCTTCCTGGAACTGACTCAGGCTGTTTGCTGAGTTGGATCCAGATCACCAGTAACATTCCAGCCCTGGGGGCTTTGGTGAGAAATGTCCCAACAAGGCTCTGATCCTGCAATCAGCCCCCTCTGCTGGTGTGTGTGGGGGGGAGTCACTGGGGCTTCACATGGACATCAGCTTCCCCTTGTCCTGCTGAGCTGACAGAACTGCGTGTCTAAGGAGTGATATTTAGCCGTGGCAGAATTCATTTGATTTAATATGTAATTTTGACAGATAAGATTAATATTAATTTGTAAGAATGTTTATATATTTATCTATTTAAACTTTCACAGTTTCCATTTTTATCAATATTATTGTTCACAGTTGTGGGAAGTTGGGGGGAGGGTTCAGACAATATTTTATTCAGACAATTATTTTATGACAGTAGACGCAGAGATTCAAAAAGTTAAAAGGTGTAACTGTTAAAACACAAACTGTCAACATCTCATGTCAAAACATGCAAAGTAAATCTCCTTAAATTAAACTCTAGTAAGTTCTCAAGCAGCATTTTTCTTACTGTAGCTATTTGTAAATCTCAGTTCTTATCAATGGAAATATTTTTTCATTGGTTTGTGTGCACAAAGTGAAATCAACATTTGCTGACATCTACCGATAAAATCTAATCCTTCTGAGTCTAGGGATATTCAATTCACAGGCCAAAAACGTGGTTAAACTGAAATCAATGTTTCAAAGGCCTGATTGTGACATACGCTAAGGCAGCTCTGCCTCAGTGTAAAGGAGACACAGTGTCAAAAGTGTTGCCAACATTGATGATTTTATAGTGAATCTCATGAACATAAGAATGGCCAGACTGTGTCAGACCAATGGTCCATCTAGCCCAGTGTCCTGTCTTCCAACCGTGGCCAATGCCAGGTGCCCCAGGGGGAATGAACAGAACAGGGAATCATCGAGTGATCCATCCCTTGTTGCTCATTCCCAGCTTCTAGCAAACAGAAGTTAGGGACCTAAACAAAGGAAGTTTCTAGTTTTCTTGGTTGCAGAGAAAAACTTAAAATATGACCTGAGTCAGCCTAAAGTGTGAGAAGTCAGAAGGCAAATAGAAAGAACTCAACATTTATTAGTATTTTTATTTTTTAGTCTCACAAAAGGCATCACATCATTCTGGGGGTCCTGACTCATGATTTTCAAAAGTTTGGGGTTGGCAATGCTGTGCCACTGAGAACTCAGGCCTTAAATCCCCATCCCCCATGGAAAGCCCCCTAATTTCATGCCATCAATTATCTAAAACAGCAGAGTTAACAGATAGGGAAACAGAGAGGGCGAGGTGTGGGAATGTGCATAGAGCCGGGCTGTGGGCTGAAGCAGCAAAGAGCACAGGCCCTCTGGAGTAAGGGTGAAGTAAAGGAATCACTCAGAATGCTCATTTTTACATTTAGGTCCTTAGAGCCTTTGCTGGAGAAGCCAGGCCTGAAAACAAACTGCTCACTGTCAAGGCAATATTGCCAGCACCATGTAAGCAAAAATCAAGAAGCTGCTGAAGAAAACATGAGGGTTTTTCTTCTAAAAAATTATATTCTGGACTGTTTGTTTGTGAGCAGGCAGGATTTGCTCTGGTCACGTACTCAACCTTTTCTACTCAGCCCTGAGAGCAAGAAACTTACTTTTGTTAAAGTGAGAGCTGAGATTGTCACGTAATCACAGGATTCCAAGAGCTGTGGCATTAAGAGAAACACCAGCTAGTGAAGGAGTCAGTGTGAAATCAGGAAATCTTGCGACAATCCCAGTGTGATGTTTTTGTGATTTAATGTGGACACGAAAGAGCTGCACTCCTAGCTATTGCATGTCCTTACCTGGCCCCCATCCCTGCACTGTCTGAGCAACTCACAAACTTCCATGTGCTTAGACTCACCATACTGCTGTGCAGAGACACCTGTACCTGCCAGTAGTGTGGGGGCAGAGTCAGGGCAGTGCCTTCATTTGAGGTAACTGAGCATGCTCAGTCTGCAGGGCCGCCCAGAGGATTCCAGGGGCCCGGAGTCTTCGGCGGCGGGGGGCCCTTCCGTTCCGGGACCCGCTGCCAAAGTGCCCCGAAGACCCGCGGCGGGGACCTCCCCGCCACCAAATTACCGCCAAAGCGGGACCGCCGCCGAAGTGCAGCCGGGTCTTCGGCGGTAATTTGGCAGAGGGGGGCCCCGCCGCGGGTCTTCAGGGCATTTCGGAGGCGGGTCCCGGAAGGGAAGGGCCCCCCGCTGCCGAATTACCGCCGAAGACCGGGCTGAACTCGGCGGCGGGTCCCGCTCCGTCTTCGGCGATAATTCGCCAGCGGGGGGTTCTTCCGCCCTGGAGCGGAAGGACCCGCCGCCGGCGAAGACCGGGAGTGAAGAAGCTCCGGGGCCCCTGCCCCGCAAGAGTTTTCCGGCCCCCCGGAGTGAAGGACCCCGCTCCGGGGGCCCCGAAAAAATCTGGTGGGGGCCCCTGTGGGGCTCGGGGCCTGGGGCAAATTGCCCCTCTTGCCCCCCCCCCCTCTGGGCGGCCCTGTCAGTCTGTGTGAGCATGCTCAGTACAAGGCAAGCAGCAAGTTGGTGGGGAGAAGGCACATAGGTTCATCTGTCCTCCTCACTACACAATATCTCTGTTGCTGTGTGATGTGGAAGGCTGTTACCCCCATTTAGAAGAGGGGAAATTCAGGCCCAGACAAAATAAATGACTTACCTGACTTCACACAGAGCAAAACCTGGATCTGTGCAGGTTAACTTAGCACCTTAACCAGGGCTGGCTCCAGACCCCAGCATACCAAGCACGCGCTTGGGGCGGCGTCCCGCAGGAAGGCGGCAGGCAGCTCCGGTGGACCAGCGGACCCTCCGCAGGCACGTCTGCGGATGCTCCACCGGAGCCGCGGGACCAGCGACCGCCAGAGCGCCCCCCGCGGCGTGCCGCCCTGCTTGGAGCGGTGCAAATCCTAGAGCTGCCCCTCACCTTAACTATGGGGAAAACCTTTCCCTCTGCAGCCAGAACCTGGGAGAAGAGGATGAGGAGATGGATGGACACGCCCAGACACAGAGTTTGTCTGATAATCATCTCACTGACCCTCCCCACAGGCACTAGGCCAGTCTGTGCAGAGTCAGGTGATAATGGTGAGATCACCAGTCCCTGATGTGGGCTTTCAGGGGGCTCTGCTACCCCCTGATTGGCTTCCTTTGGTTGGCCCCTGGCATCTAATCAGGCCTAGAAGTCAGTGCCTTTGGGCTGTGTCTCTAGAGTCAGCCTGAGCCAGGGGTTTTACCCAGGGCCGTCCTTAGGATTTATGGGGCCCTATGCAGTATTATTAAACTGGTGGTGCCCCTATGCCCGCTGGCAGCCCGGGCTCGCAGCCCAGCATGGAAGGGACGAGGTAGCAAAGGATAGTGAGATGCCCGGCCTGCCTGACAGTGGCAGTTCCCTGCAGAGACCCCGAACCAGCCCCCTGACGCAGAATGGACATGCAGACTCATTTTAAACCCTTCACCACAAAAGACAAAGCCCCTAGGATTCATCATTAACTATTTATTTCTCCTCCCTTGGCTCCCTACAGCCACCAGCCACCTTCTTTCCCTCTTCTCTCACAGTCACAAAGACCCAAGGTACAGGAAGACCAGGGCCCTACTCACTCCCCATTGATTTCCATGCTCAGCAGGGTCTGGCCCAGCTCAGAGACTCTCAGCCTGGGGAACAGTGTCCCACAAGGGAAGGGCTGGGAGCCCTATTTCTGGGACCTTGCCAAACACACTGGAGACGGCTCTGGAGAAGCCCCTGCCCAGTCTGAGAGCGAGGGGCTCCTAGGGGCTGTTTGCAAATGAAATCCCCTTTTGGAGATGTTCTCTCCCCCTCTTTCTGTCTCTCTCCAGACAGACAGGGGAAGCCACCGAGGAACCCTAATGCCACTCACTTGCTCTAGGTGATAGTAGGATGGATGGCAGATGTTCAGGGTCAGCAGATGTCCCTCGCCCTCCTCCTCACTCTCCAAGCCCAAGGCAGGCTGGAGAGGGTGGTGACCTGAGGAGGCAGGGTGATGACACTAGGGCAATCGACTGGCTGTGAAAACAAGAGTCTGTCTTATTGCCAAGGGATGGAGAAACTCGGCCAGCAGCAGGGGGTGCAAAACAAGAGCATCTCCTGTTTGTCACAGTGCATTGAACTGTCTCGTCGTACACAAAGAGCAGACACTGTGATCTAGAAAATTAGATGAGATGCTTCAGTCTGAGCTAAGTAGTTGCTGCTCTTAACAATTTCAAAAGAATAAAAGACCAATAAAATAGAATATTATGTCATAATCTGATATGGCTCAATGTGATAGGACGCCTACTATTCTGCACTGCTACTACTGACACTCTTCAATGGATCCCCATCATCCACCCATCACGAGGTAGGTGGGAGAGGATTGTTATTCGTACTTGACAGAAGGAGAAACTAAGGCTGAGAAAGGACCAGTGACTTGTCTTAGCTGATGCAGCCAGTCAGTAGCAGAGTTGCTCTCAAATGAGCTACAGACCAACATTTTTTCATAGTAATTATTCAGCAAGTGTTTTAGAAGAATTGGAATGTTACAGAGGATCGTGAACTGCCCCGAGACAATGAATGCAGAGCAGCATCAACACTGATCAAAAAGTGAATTCTCTCTCAGTCCTCAAGGAGAGACCTCGAGAAGGAGATGTGCTGCAGCAAAGCCACAGGGATCTCCAAGGTTGTCCCTGTCCTGCACCCCTGTCCTGCCTGGCTGATGTCAAGATCTCTCTGTGAGATCATCATCTCCCCACCACCTTTGTCCAATAGGCTGACGTCCTGCCAAAGGCCCTTGTGATGTCACTGCCACACCCACCCCTCCCCTGCAGTGCTGATGTCCTGCCCCTGTCCAGCCACATTGGATGTTTGAGCTGCTTCCCCTGGATCATCCCACTCGATGACTCTTCATTGTGGGATGACACCGACTACACAGTAGAACACAAGAGGCTCTTCCCCAGGCAACAATCAAGTTCTCATAACTTAGTAGACTTTATGGCAGAAGGAACCATTAGAGCATTTGATTCCTCTGTGTATCCTAAGGCCTCCTGTATGTCAGAAGAGCTGGGTTTTTCTTTTACTCAAACATTTTCCAGAAAGGCATCTAGTCTTTATTAGAAGATCTCATGAGATGTGGAAGCCATCATTTCTCTTGGTAGTTTGTTCCAATGATGAATCACCCTCTTACAAATGTGGGTCTTATTGTCATTATACTGTTTCTGATTTCTGCTTCCATCCATGGGGGCTTGTCATGCCTGTCTCTGCTAGATAAAAGCCCTCTTATACTCATCATTTTCTCTCCATGAACTCAAGCAACTCGCCTCTCATTCTTCTTTTGTACATACTAAACAGACTGAGCTTTTTCAGTGTCTCATTACAAGACATCATCCCCATCACTCAGTTATGAAACTTTTCTGTATCTTCTCCAATTTTTTAACATAATATTCAAAATGTGGACACAAGAACTGGATTCAACATTCCAATATCAGTCTCCCCAATGCTGGATCACTTCCCTTTCCATACTCACTACTCTATCCATCCAAGAATGACTTTAACCTTTTTTACCACAGTTTCACATGGACAGGTTATGTTGAGCAGCTCGTCCACTATGGCCCCGAAATCCTTTTCAGGGTCACTGCTTTCCAGCAGACTGTCCCCAATTCTGTAGGGTGCTGCCTGACTCCTTTATGACTGGAAGTATGGGTTTGCCTATGGCTTTATTAAAACCTAAATATTCAGTAAGTATTTTAGAAGAGCTAGCCCCATAGAGAGAGAATCATCAATTGCTCAAAGACAATGAATGGAGAAAAGTAGCAAGAGCAATTGAACACGTGTTTGGTTATGGCTTATTTCCTTGGTCTTAAAAGCGAGTAACCTGAGTCTCTTCCCTCACAATAGCCCCATGCTCGCCCTATCAGCGTTGAGACTCTGAGAATCAGAAAGCTGAGAGTTCTCGCCAGATGTCCCAGGTCACCACCGGAGGGAGTCACTCATAGAGCACTATTCCAGCCACATGTCTTTGGGAGGGTGTAATCGTGTGGGTCCGGGGCCCAACCCTCCGAGGGGAGGAGGGGAGCCACACTGGCCCGCTGGTCTCACATGGGCTCTGCCCTGTCCCTTTAAGGCCGAGCAACCACAGAGTCAGAGTCAATTAGGGCTCAGGCCTTCTGCTGCAGGGCTGAGGGAAAATATAAACAGTTCAGGAAAGCCCAGGCCCTTTGTTGCAGGGACTGGGCAACAACACAAACAGTACAAACGGCTCAGGCCCTTGGGTGCAGGGGCTGGGCAGCAAACAGTTCAGGAAGGCCCAGGCCCTTTGGGGCAGGGGCTGAGCAGCAAACAGGACAAGGAAGCTCAGGCCCTTTGTAGCAGGGGCTGAGCAACAAATAGTTCAAAGAGTTCAGGCCCTTTGGTTCAGGGGCTGAGCAGCAAACAGGACAAGGGAGCTCAGGCCCTTTGTAGCAGGGGCTGAGCAACAAAGAGTTCAGGGTGGCTCAGGCCCTTTGGTTCAGGGGCTGAGCAGTAAACAGTACAAAGTGGCTCAGGCCCTTTGGTCCAGGGGCTGAGCAGTGAACAGTACAAAGTCTAGGAAGGCCCAGGCCCTAGCTTAGGGCGGGGCAACAACAGTTGGGGCTCAGGCCCATAGGTGCAGGGGCTGAGCACTGGGGTGAGGGGAAAAACTGCCACCCGTGAGTGGGGTGGCAGGGGGGACTCAGGCCCGCCCACTCCACTGCGTCCCGGCCTGGGGCCCTAGCAGCGGCTATGACTGCTGATGGTCAGTGGAGATCCTGACCGCAACACACTGACATGGGCATTGTTTGGTCAGCAGCCTGACTGAGGTCGGCTGCCCCCGGGCCACTTCCAATATCCCCCTCGGGGCCTACCTGGTCCGTGGCGTCCGCTCCTGGGAAGTCCCACTGCATGGGCTCCTCACAGCCCGGGCTGGGGGGTAGGTCCGGCAGTTCCTCAGGGAAGTCCGGCCAATTCTGCTCCAGGGGGTTCTCGGGGTAACAACAAGGTATCGGGGAAGTCTCCGGCGGCTCCTCCTCATATGTGGCGCGGGGAAGCTCTGGCGGGTCTTCCCAGTAGTGAGCGAAGGGAAGCCCCGGCCAGTCCGAGCAACTGCTCTGGCCCCCAGCGGCTTCCCAGTCACGAGCTCCCTTGGACCGGTCTGCTCCCGGCGGTGGCTGGGCTCCGACTGAGCTGGAATGACCGGCTTTTATACTTCCGGGTCGCCGCCTGATCCTCTGAGGGACGGGCTTACTGCTCTGGAGCCCCGCCCCTTCCAGTTGCCGGGGCTCAACCCTCCCAGGGTAGGAGGGGAGCCACACCGGCCCGCTACAGAGGGCCTCCCGCAATGAAAGTTGGAGTGCAAAGCCCACTGCCCATCACTCCACATGCACAGACAGGTCCTGGTGGTGAAAGGAGAGCAGGGGAAAAGGACAAAGATGCAAGTTGGGAATTGGTCCTGCTTTGAGCAGGGGGTTGGACTAGATGACCTCCTGAGGTCCCTTCCAGCCCTGATATTCTATGATTCTATGAAGAGAAGAAGAGAAAGGTGGGAGAGACAGGAAAAGAGAAAACAAAAAGGAGAAACCCCAATGTCCCCAGTAATTCTAAGGGACAAAGTCCTAGGTCAGAAATAAAATGCTGCCCCCACAATCTAGTGTTTTCCATTCCTAAAAATCAGCAGGCCCCTGATGGATCAGACTGAACAGGTTCCAAACCTCTTGGAGGATCTTACCTTCTAAACAGAGACATCTGTTTTCTAACAAAATCAAGAAAAGAAAAGGAGAAAACTCCAAAGAGGGTTCTCCTTGAACTCACATACGTGAAAGTGAATTCTCTCTCAGTCCTCAAGGAGAGACCTCGAGAAGGAGACGTGCTGAAGCAAAGCCACAGGGATCTCCAAGGCTGCCCCTGTCCTGCACCCCGTCCTTCCTGGCTGATGTCAAGATCTCTCTGTGAGATCATCGCCTCTCCACCACCTTTGTCCAATAGGCTGAGATCCTGCCAAAGGCCCTTGTGATGTCACTGCCACAGCCACCCCTCCCCTGCAGTGCTGATGTCCTGCCCCTGTCCAGCCACATTGCGTGTTTGAGCTGCTTCCCCTGGATCACCCCACTCAACGACTCTTCATTGTGGGGATGACACCGACTACACAGTAGAACACGAGATGCTCTTCCCCAGGCTACGCTCGGTTGTTCATAAATTAGCAGACTTTATGGACAGAAGAGAAAATTAGAGCATGTAATCTGACAGCCTGCATATCACATGCTTTCTGTATAGCATAGTAGCTAGTTTTTGACTAAATACATTCCAGAAAGGCATCTAGTCTTCATTAGAAGACATCAAGAAATGGACAATTCCCACCACTTCCCTTTCTAGTTTGTTCCTTTGGTGATTCATCCTCACTTTTGAATTTTCTGCCCTATTTCTAATATGAATTGGTCTCTTTTGAGTTTCCAGCCACTGGGTCTTGTTATGCGTTTCTCTGCTAGATTAATGAGCCCTTTAATACCCGATATTTTCTCTCCATTAAGTCACTTCAACACTTCAGTGACGTCACCTCCCGATCTTTTTGATAATCTAAACAGGCTGAGCTCTTTCAATAGCTCACTAGCAGGCATTTTTCTCCAGCCCTCAAAACGTTTAATTGCATTTTGCTGTACCATCTCCAATATTTCAAAATCTTTTTCAAAGGTGGACTCCAAAACTGGATGCAGTATTCCAGGATCAGTCTTACTGATGGTGTGTCACCTCCCTGTGCTACTCACTGCTCTTTTCCTACATCTAATGATGGCGTTAGCCCTGTTCACCACAGCATCACACTGGTTGCTCATGTTGAATGGCTTGCCCAGCATGGCCCTAAATCCTCTTCACAGTTAGTGCTTTCCTGGATACACGTCCCCATGCTGTAGGTGTGGCCTGCATGCTTTGCTGCTAGGTATAGGACCTTTCATTTGGTTCTTTTCAAACTTGTTTTCTTTGAATGGGTCCAGCTTTTCAAGGGATCCGATTGCTCTATGTCACTGCCCCGTCCTCAGCATTAATTACCACTCTGCTAGTATTTTATCACCCACCAATAATAGCGGCAGTGATTTTATATTGCGTTGCAGTTCATTGATATTTATTTTCAAGAATGAGTCCCTGAGAGCCTCTTCATATCCCTAGTGCCCAGAACCTGCTCCGCACAGCCCAGCGAGAAAAGGCCGCCCAGCCCAGCTGTTCCATAGGGGCGAAGCACGGAACAAACTTAGGAGCTTGTGTTATCCATAGGTTCTGAACAACATGTGGGGGTCATCAGCTTACAAAGACACTCTAGACCAGTAGTGTAGACAGGCCCCAAATGTATCTAAGTTTCCCGCCTTGCAAAATAGGAGAAAGAAAAACCAGAACCTTGATTAGCTTCATGTTATAGTTGTGGAAACTGAGGGACACAGAAGCAAAGAGATTTGCTCATGGTCAAAAAGCCAGGAATAGAAAATGGCAGATCTGCTGATAGTCAGTCCTGATCCCTAGCCGTGTTTATCCTGGCCTCTCTGCTTCAGCTCCAGTAACAACCAGAATAGAGGTTTTCTTCTTCTCCATGTTCTTTAACTTCACGTCACTGCAGAAGAAAGATTTTTTCTTACCAGCTGGCTCTAATGCATGGAGATGTCTTTCCAGAAGATGTGCTCTGGCTCAAGCACGTCATAGGTTTTCTGGAGGAAGCACTCGGTGACGTTCTAGGTCCTGTGTTATACACACGTTCTAGGGCTGCGCCGTCCCTCCCCGCTGCTCCTTTTACCAGCTCTGCAGATGCCCCTCCCCCAACCCCCAGGGCATACGCCCAGATGGCAGCAACTCCCTCACCTGCCACTACATCATCTCCTCCGCAACCATCTATAGTGTCCGGGGCCCCTCACTGTGACCAGGCAGCACAGCATCCATTGCCTCCTGGTGCCCGCCTTGCCCCAAGTGGAGAACTACGTGCAGGCGTTGGCAAGGGTGGTGGTGCCCATTGCCATTGAGGCGGCCTCCAAAATGAATGGAAAGGTCATCTTCTTCCTAGCATCGGAGGCCGCTGCTCAGGAGGTGGTGAATGGTCTGGCGGTGGGGGCGTGTTCGGCCCCTGGAGCCGTTGGAAGACCTGGGTGTCCAGTTAGTCCTGACCTCCGTCCCTCCCTTCCTGCGCAATGCCGCCCTGGTGCCTGCCCTTTCTATTCTGGGGCGACCAATCTCTGTCATCAGCCCTCTTCCACTGGGCTGCAAAGACCCCACCCTCCGTCATGTCCTCTCGTTCCGCCGGCAGGTGCAACTTCAACTGCCGCTGGCGGCATGTGATGGAGAGGCGCTCGAGGGTTTCTTCCTCGTCCCCTACCATGGAGCCCACTACTGGGTGCATTATTCCACGGGGGAGGCCTGGTGCTACCTCTGCCAGGAGATGGGACACGTCTGGAGGGACTGCCCCTTGGCCCAGCATGGAGGGTGTAAAGAAACCATGTTCCAGGGGAGTCAGAAGGGTCTAATGATTATGGCACTGGACTAAGAATCAGGAGACCTGGGGTCTATTTCTGCCTTGTTGGGTAAGTCAGAAATTCTTAGTGCACAGACTGTAGATTAAAATAGGGTTGACTTCTTCAGGGACAAGAAACTGTCCAGAGCTGTGGCATTTGAGACCCTTTCAATTATCCTGTGCTGGTTCCATCAGGCAGTTTGTGTTTCCACTGCTTGGTCTGAGTCTCTCTTAGATCTCCAAGGAGACCTTTGACTGCTCTGGGTAACGTTCTCTGGTTTCATTGGAAAGACAGCAGAGAACCCAGGGAGTTATAGAAGGTTCTGGTCACCCTGGTGCCTCTGTCATATGCTTTGCAGGAGTTCATACAGGATCTCGTGCCAGGCAAATGTCCTGCTTGGATTGGACTTAACTTTACAACTCCTGCAATGAAGTGGACCTGAGGGGATGGCTCCCCGTTAAATCAAACACTTTGCATCTTTCCCCATGTTAAATACATCTGAAGTGTTTTTAAACATTAACCAAGCTAATTGGTTAGCATTATCTGTATTTATTATTGCTGCACAAAAAAGCCTCTAATCAGCTCTAACACACAGTGCAGGAACCACTTCTATTGCCCGCTGTGCTGGCACAGTGACAGCGTATTTATGCAAGTTTTCAGTTGCAGAACTTTGGCCTGTATTTATTTATGTCTGAAAGACACCAAAAGTTAGATTCTGACTGTGTGGAGACATCAACTATTATAGAAACCACATTATAACGTTTACTTTGCTTTCTATAGATGAGATTATAATAAAAATGTCATAGGAAAGATCCAAATGATAACTCTAGCCTGTGTTCTTGCACACAGGTTGTTAAACCCTGGGAACTGCTGAGAGCAAATTTAATCGGACTATATCCAGTACCACAGACGCGATACCAGTATGTACTGACAGCTACAGGTGATTTTTCAAAAGAGGAAGAAGAATTTCCACTTAGAACTCTGACAGCACATGAGGTGAAGAAGACAACATGTAAAATTATATATCCACATGGCTGTGCAGAGCAGACACTGGCAGATCTAGGTTCTGAATTGAATCATGAGGTAACAGTTTACATTTTCACTCTATGGTCAATTACACAATCATGGCCGTGTGACAGGGGCTGTTAGCAGCTACAAACTGATCCCTTTGGAAGCCGGCACCCTGGTCACAGAGAACACCCAGGGCACCGGGTGCAGTTAGAGTAGGAGGCAGTGGTGAGCTGCAGCCGGTTCGCACCGGTTTGCGGGAACCTGTTGTTAAATTTAGAAGCCATTTTAGAACCGGTTGTCCCGCGTGGGACAACTAAAAGGGCATTTAAATTTAACAAGCGATTCCTGCTGCGGCCCAGCTTACCTCAGCTCTGCCTCCACCTCCTCCCATGAATGCTCCGCCCTGCTTCTCCTCCCCCGCCCCCGCTTCCCGCGAATCAGCTCTTCGCGCGGGAAGCCTGGGAGGGCTGAGAAGCAAGCACGATTTCCGCTCAGGCTCAGGAAGACGACGCTGAGGTAGGGGTAGAGGGAATGAGGAGAGCGGTGTGCCCCGGCCCTGCGTCCCTCCCCGGCCCCGCGTCCCCGGCCGCCCGGCTCCGGCTCCGGCCGTGTCCCTCCCCGGCCCCGCATGTCCGGCCGCCCGGCTCCGGCTGTGTCCCTCCCCGGCCCTGCATGTCCGGCCGCCCGGCTCCGGCTGCGTCCCTCCCCGGCCCCGCGTCTCCAGCCGCCCGGCTCCGGCTGCGTCCCTCCCCGGCCCCGCGTCTCCGGCTCCAGCCACGTCCCTCCCCGGCCCCGCGGCCCCGGCCGCCCGGCTCCAGCTGCAGCCCGGTTCCGGGCATGGCGGCGGCCGCGACCCCACCTACCCAGATGCTGGGCTCCGGCAGCGCGGGTTCGGGTGCGGCGGCGGGCCGGGCTCCAGCTCCGGCAGCGTGGGTCTGGGCGCGGTCCACCCCAGCTCCGGCAGGCCAGCCGCCTGGCTCTGGCCGCGCGACTCCTGCCCCGGTCCTGCATCCCCGGGCTCTCGGCTCCAGCTGCGGCCAGACTGTAGCGCCGCCAGCCACATCCAGGCAGCGCGGTAAGGGGGCAGGGAGGGGGTGTTGGAGAGAGAACAGGGGAGTTTGGGGGTGGGGGGGTGGATAGGGGTCAGGGGGGGTCAGAGGGCAGGGAACAGGGGGATTGAATAGGGGCAAGGGTCCTGGTGGGGCAGTCAGAAAGGATCAGGGGTCGGATGGGGCAGTGGGAGGCAGTCAGGGGCAAGGGTTCCAGGGGCTGTCAGGGGATAGAGAGAAGGGGTGGTTGGATGGGGCAGGGGTCCTGGGGGGCCATCAGGAATGAGAGGAGGGGTTGGATGCCGTGGCGGGGGGCAGTCAGGGTACAGGGAAGGGGGGTGCATGGGGCAGGGGTCCCTGGGGTGGGGGGCATCAAGGAACGTGGGGGGTGGGACATGATCCCTCCTGGGGTGAGGAGGGAACCGGTTGTTATGATTTTGACAGCTCATCACTGGTAGGAGGGACTGAGTAGTTTGGGTTTGGAAGGGCAGAGGGGATCACTTGCACCTGTAGGGAGCCTGAGGAAGTCACTAGCTCAGTGCTGAGAAGAAAGCAGCAGTATAAGATTCTCAATTGGAGCAGGAAGGGGGCTTCTCGTAACTGCTGCTATGTTGTGATGCACCATAAAAAGTGCTTAGTGGAGGTTCACTGGCAGACTGCCTGCTGCTTCATTCACACAGAGGTCTGCCAGCCAGGGGTTGCAGGAACTGATGGGGGAGCCCATTCAGAGTTAGAAATTTAAAAATGAACATTGCCTGCAATCTCTTCATGACACTTCATGCTGCAAATTGTGAGTGACAACACATTATTGTGTCTTGTCAGATAGTAAAAACCGTGTTGTATATTAACCTATTTGCCAACATATTTCCCCATGTAATAACACAGTAAGATTGGATAAGAGAACACAGTAATTACACAGAATTCAGTGAGAACTAGGGAAAGGAACGCAGATATTTCTGAAGGCAATTTTATGGGAAAAATTATCTATTTTTAGATTAATATTTCCCTTAGGAAAAACACATAGCTTTGATAAAAAGCACACATGAATCCGTTAAAAGATAATTTTAGGGTATTTATTTTCAAATAATCAAGGTACGCTTAGAGCACTCTGGCATGAATGGCATATTGTGAATAAATCTTCAAAACTGAATTATTACATTGAAAATGTTCATAACGCATCAAGTTTAAAACAAAAAGGGGTCCTAGCAATGCCATGTGATGTGCCTCCCCTCAGACTCTGCTCAGCTAGATCTTCAAGAAATTAGGTTCAACAGCTAATTTCAAGGAATTAGATCAATCAGTCACTATTTTTACAGAGCATTAGAGAAGGTGGTGGACAGAACCCAGAGGAATTTCCTGGAGAAACTTTCTATTCTTTGTACTCTAAACCTCACATGACAACAAAAATATCACCCTTTCAACTGATTTATGGCCAAGAAGAAAAGTTTACCAAAAAGCTTCACCAAATTTCATGTTATGTGTCATTAACTGCCGGCGTCTTTAATACAATTAAGTTAATTTGTGATGACTGAGTAAAGGAACACAACCCCTTCTCTGTTTCTTTATCAAACTACATTTGTTGTGTCTTTATAACCAAGAACGTGAAGAGCCTGGCAGTACATTGAAATCAACAGTGCACAGTGACAGTACATTGCCTGTAAATAATATGTCTAAAAAAAATAAACTAAAAACTGCAGATTGTAGAAGAGATTTCTAGCTATAGGAAGAGAGCATTTGAGGTTGGGGACTGTGTTTTGTTAATTGATGTGAGAAAAAGAAAGGAAGGGTCATATCTTGATTACCAATTATATGTAGATAGAAAGTTAAAAATCACATGAATTAATGCTGACAGAAGTTCAAAGATTATTATATAATCTTGTGTGAGTTAACTTAAATATATTGCTTAATTAATTCTATCATTTTTTCAACTATTAATTTTCAAAGGTGTAGTGCAGGAGGTGGGTGTAGCTTCCCTGCCTTCCAGAGAGAACCAGTCAAGACAATAAAGAGAGGGGGAGAGGGAGAGAGAGAGCAGCTGCACATGTGTGTAGTTGTGATGTTTATGACACATGTACATTGAACTGAACAACCCAGTCTGACAATTTAATAGTTTATTTTGTTAAGATAAATATTTTGGATTTCTTGAAATTCCACAGTTGAAATACAAATGACGTTATTTAGAGAAGTTAACCTTCACTATAGATTTGAGGGAAACAAAAAAATGTAAATAATTCCATTTCTACAAATATATTTATATGCTTGTTTTTGAAATACTGTTGAAATGTAAAGTAAAATATTCTTGTATTTACACCTTGTTACAATAATATTTTCTAAATTAAAATAATATTTTTCTTTCATATTTACACTTATTTCACAGGGGTAGAAAATTCTGACTGGAGTGAATGACCCCATCCCCCACCATCTGCTACCCCTGGGGCAGGGGACGGGAAAGGTGGGGGCTGGGGGTTGCCAGGTGTTCAGTTTTCGACTGGAACCTCCAGTTGAAAAGGGAAACTGGCAGCGTCAGGTCAGCACAGAAAGTCCAGTTGCTGCAGTAACTGGCCCCCACCACTGGGGGCGGGAAGAGCAGCTGGGCTGGGAGGGGCCAGTCTGTGCCGCGGGGTCACTGTCAGGGACCGAGATTCCCTCCGGCCTGAGCTGGGACCGGGCAGATTATCAGGGGAGCCGCGTTTGTACCCCAGGTGTTGACACCAGGATAGAAATAAGGGCGGAGCGTCCCGGAGAAGGTGTCAGTGAAAGTGAAGAGATGGGACCTGTCAGTCACATTGTAAAACGAGACCTCGCCCGCATCATAGTCCAGGAAAATCCCCACCCAGCTGGGCCTGACGCTCACGGGGAGGGGGGTCCTGGGGTATGTGCAGGCCTTGTATCCCCCATCCCTCAGCCACACGGCCCAGTATCCATTCCCAGGTGTGGCTATGAACCATCCCTTCCTGCTCACAGATTCCCTACAAACCCCCAGTTCCCAGCCTGTCTTGTCTCCCACCTCCACCTCCCAGTAACGCCTCCCGCCCGTGAACCCCTCAGCGTCCAGGACACAGGGATAATGATCAAATCTCTCAGGGTTGTCGGGCAGATCCTGGCGTTTGTCTCCATTTCTCACACGTTTCCGATCCTCAGACAGGACGAGTTTGGGATTTGCCGTGTCTGGATCCAGAGTCACGTCCACTGCGGAGAGAGTCACAGAATCAGGGCCGGGGGCAGGGGCTGGTCACTGGGATCAAAGGGAAATTAACCTGCAGCCCCGTTAATCACTGTGGGGGGAGGGGGCATTGCGTGAGTGGAGTCAGGGCCCTTCTGCCTGTGAGGAGACAATGAGAGGAAAGGGCAGGAGGAGTAGGAGGGGTGAGGTGTCAGCGGAGCGGGGGAGGGAAGAGGAAAGGGGAGGGGGAGGTGACCGGAGCAGAGTGGGTGGAGGGAGGGACATAGGGGTGGGGCAGGCACAAGGGCTATGGGGTGATAAGGGAAGGGAGGGGCACCAGGGGGCAGAGGGGGGTGAAGGGAAGGGCAGGTTCCAGGGGGCTGCAGGGGTTTGGGGGAGGGGTGGGCACCAGGGCAGAAGAAGGGGATGGACCCCAGGGGGCACAGGGAAGCAAGGGAAGGGGCAGGCACCAGGGGGCAGAGGGGTGTGAGGGAATGGGGGAACTCCAATGGGGCAGGGGAAATCAAGGGCAGGGTGAGCTGCCAGGGGGTGAGATGATGAGGAGTGGGGAGGTGGAACCATGGGGGGAAGCGAATGAACAGTCATTGGTGCCAAAGGGGCAGAATGGGGGGTGAGGGAGCAGGTGAGCAGAAGGGGGCAGAGAGAGGGGTGAGGAGAAGGGCAGGCCCCAGGGGGGCAGAGGCGCGTGCAGGGAGATGTGGGCACCAGGGAGGCAGAGGGAGGCTGAAGGGAGGGTGGGGCCCAGAGGTTAGGAGAGGGGGAGGGGAGGGGTGGGGCAGTGCTTAGGTGAAGGGAAGGGCTGAGACCAGGGGGGCGAGGGAAGGGACTTGCACCAGGCAGGCAAAGGAAAAAGCAGGCACCAGGGAGGCAGATGGGGCCAGGGTAGAGCTGGGACTTGGGGCAGAGGAGGAGCTGGCACCAGGGGACTGGAGGGGTGGTGAGGGGTGCAGGTGTCACGGAGCCAGAGGGGGAGGGGAAGGGCAGGAGTGACAAAGAGAAGGTGGCCTGGGTGATGGTGGCAGAGGGGGGAGAGGAGAGCAGGGTCAGTGGGGCAGAGGGTGGGGAGGGGCTGGGCACCAGGAAGGAAGGGGACAAGGGGAGTATCAGGTGTTGGGGGGCAGGGTGAGGGAAGGGGCAGGCAGCAGGAGGGGGCAGCTGGTAAAGGGAAGGGCAGGTGCCAGGGGATTGAGGGGGTTGAGCAGAAGGGCAGGCACAGGGAGGGCAGAGGAGGGGAGGGAGAAGCACCAGGGGGCAGAGAGGGGTGAGAGGCAGGGCAGGTGGGCAGAGGGAGGTGTTAGCAGAGGGGATTGGGGAGAGGCAGGTGCCAGGGGGTCAGAGTGGGGCTAGAGGAGGGGTGGGCACAGGGGGGCGAGGGAAGGGGCGGGTGCCAGGGGTCAGAGAGGGTGGGGAGAGGGGCAGGTGTCAGGAGGGCTGAGGGGAGTAAGAAGGGTGAAAGTCAGGACAGCAGAGGAGGGTGAGGGGTCGGGTGGGAGACATGGCACAGAGGAGGGAAAGGGGAGAGGTGGATGCCAGGACATAGCGGGGGTGTGAAGTGATGGGTGGGCTCCAGGGTGCAGAGGATGTTTGGGGGAGAGGGGCAGATGCCAGGAGGGCAGGGGGAGAAGGGATGGGCTGTTCCAGTGGGGCAGAGATAGGTGGAGGGCAGGGGCATGTGCCAGGGAGCAAAGTGGGAGTAGAGGGGCAGGAGCCCAGGGGAGCAGAAAGGGAGTGAGAAGAGAGGGAGGGATGTTGGTGAGGGGTCAGAATAGATGCTGGGTCCAGGGTCCCTCACAGGGGTGAGGGAAGGGTAAGGGAGGGGCAGGAGCCCCTGGGCCCCTGATCTCACCCCCACAAATCAGGCTGAAAATGGAGACTCGGCTCCAGCCTGAACTCTCTGCCCAGAGCCATTTGTCCCATGGACGATGCTAGCGGCACAGACCCTCTGCAGCTGCACCTGGGCATCTCCCAGAGCGGATAATGGTCACAGAGACCATCTCAGAGCCCCAGGGGCTCAGGTGTCTCCATCTATTGACTTTGCCAGCCACCCCCTTCGTGCTGGGGGTACGAGTGGGGTTTACACCCCAGCTGCTGGAGCTCTGTGTATCGAGGATACGAAGACATCACAACGGCCGTGTGAGTCCCCCCACTGTCCTGCCAACGTGGCTCAGCCCTGACGCCTGCTGGAACCTCTCCCTGGGGAGGAACCATCCCTGCGGCCTGTTCAGGCCTTGGCTTCCCTGAGGAGATGGTGGCCAGAGCGCCCCCCTCCCTCCCAGCTCTGTGTGGTAGGATACCCCAGAATTCATTGACCCCTGGGCTACTGGTGCTGCTATGTGTGCGCATGTCCCCTGGGCTTGCTAACCTCTGCTGGCGCTGCCCAATCGCCCCCAGCATGCACCAGTGCACACAGAGATCAGGCAGCAGGCTGGGTGTGAATGTAAAACACAGCTCAGACACAGCTGAGAGACAGGAAAGCTGCTGTGTGGGCACAGTTTGTTTTACTTGTGTCCATGAGTTTCACAGTCTGGTTATAAAAACATCTGCCTCTGCACTGGGGACAGGGCCTGCCTCAGCCCAATCCATGGAGACACTGACCAGCTCTTAGCCCTTCAGAGTATTGTAGAAGGAAATTGCAGGTTAAAGGCCTGTATGAGCATGAAAACCCTGCTGTTGGGAGGGGAGATTTGAGCAGTTTAATGCCTATTAAGGTTAGGTGAGATAATGTCTATCAGGCACGACCCAGATACCATATTGGGAAGGTGAAGTGGAGGGGAAATTACTCAGCATTTTTCCAAAGCAAAGGAGCAGAGAGCTCTCAGGGGCTGGTGGGGTTTTGACAGATCTCATTTCAGCGGAGCTTACAGCACAGTTACCTGCATATTGTCGGGCTTTTTCCCAACCTGAAATCAAGCAAATAGAGAGAAATGAGAACTGCCCTGAACACAGACTTGCTGAATAGAAAACAATCTCTAACAAAGTTTATGATAAGAGAATATATTTCGGTATGATAACTATCTATTAGCAAAACCACAAATTTATTTACCTGCATTTAGTAGGGCTCTTCTCCACTCTGAAACCAAACACAGACAGAGAGATGAGACCTCCCCTGAACACAGACACTCCGAATACGATACAATTTTGTAGCAAGGTTTATACTAGAAATAAAAGGCAACTTACTGAGTTCACCCTGCAGTTTCTCTAAAAGTAAAGCAAAGAGAAACGAGTAAACATGTGATAAAAGATAAAGGAGGCTATTCAACAAGTTCCCATACCACACAAACCCAACTGACTCTCAGTTCATAGTGTGAGCTCTGAATACCTGCCCTGGGGGTGGGGGGTGTCTTCGGAACTTGTAAAGTTTGAGATTCCCCCTCCCTTACCCATTGCAATGAACAAAGGGACTCACCTCTCTCTGCTCGATGCGCCGCTGCAAGTGAGTAACAGGAGAGATGTGTTACAAGGTAGAAGATTTATCTGAAAGTATTGCAAGCTCATAGGAGTCATTTTTCTACTGGTAGAAAGTAGAACACACATAGGGTATGGCTACATTTGCGAGTTGCAACGCTGGTGGAGGCTTTCCAGTGCTGCAATTAATAACCGTCCACACCTGCAGGGCACATCCAGCGCTGCAACTCCCTGGCTGCAGCGCTGGCCGTACACCTGGCTCAGCATGGGGAATAAAGATTGCAGCGCTGGTGCTGCAGCGCTGGTCATCAAGTGTGGCCACACACCAGCACTGTTATTGGCCTCCAGGGTATAAGGATGTATCCCAGAATGCCCGTTCAGACACTCTGCTCATCAGCTCAGACTCTACTGCCCTGGCCTCAGGGGATCCGCCCTTTAAATGCCCCGGGAATTTTAAAAATCCCCTTCCTGTTTGCTCAGCCAGGTGTGGAGTGCAATCAGTGAATCTTTCCAGGTGACCATGCCTCCACGCGGCAAACAAGCCCCAGCATGGAGCAATGGTGAGCTGATGGACCTCATCAGTGTTTGGGGGGAGGAATCTGTGCAGGCACAGCTGCGCTCTAGCCATAAGAATTATGATATCTTTGCCCAGGTATCAAGAGACATGCTGGAAAGGAGCCATGACCGGGACGCACTGCAGTGCAGGGTTAAAGTAAAGGAGCTGCGGAGAGTCTATTGCAAAGCACGCGAGGGAAATCACCGCTCCGGCGCTGCCCCCATGACCTGCTGTTTTTACAAGGAGCTGGACGCGATTTATGGGGGTGACCCCTCTGTAAATCCGAGGACCACGATGGACAGTTCAGAGCCGGTAGAGGAGAGGGAGGTGGAGGGGGCGATCCAAACAGACAGTGAGGCTACTGTGATGGGGGGAGACACCCCGGAGTCCCAGGAGGCATGCAGTCAGGAGCTCTTCTCAAGCCAGGAGGAAGCTAGCCAGTGGCAGCACCTGGAACTTGGTTCAGAAGAATCACAGGAACAGGTCCCAGGTAAGCAGCTTTTATTGCAATGCAAATGTTTTGGGAGAGGAGAGGGTGGTATGACTGCATGCTTGCATGCCTAGACGTGGAATATCCCATTGATGTGGTCTATCACGTTGCGGTAATCTGCCTCTGTAATCTCCTCAAAAGTTTCAGCAAGAGCATAGGCAATGCGGTTGAGCAAGTTTAAAGGGAGAGCCAGTGTGGTCCCTGTCCCAGTCAGGCTAACGCGTCCGCGCCACTGTTCCAGGAGGGGTGGGGGGACCATTGCTGCACACAGGCAAGCTGCATAGGGGCCAGGGCGGAGTCCGCATTGTTGCAGGAGACCCTCCCTTGCTTCCCAGGAAACCCGCAGCAGGGAGATATCTTCAAGTATTAACTCCTGTTTAAAATGGAGGGAGGCACACTGTTTCATTGCCGGTCCCAACAGCAGCTTTCTGCCTTCCCCAAAACCCACAAACAGCAGTGCACCCATGAACCAAGAAGCCCCCTGCCCAGGCAAACCAGGCAAACATATCTCCCAGGTTTTATTGACTTCTACTCTACTGCCTTACCCTCACTTACCATTTCTGTGAGTCTGTGAATTCTCTAGGTGTGTTTGAAATGTCTGAGGAATGCTACAGTGTGAGACTGGAAAGTAACTCACTGAGATTATACACAGTGCATGCTCTCTTAAAATGTATCATTTGCTGTATTTTTATAGTGTCCTTGACTAGTCCTGGACCGGCCTTATCAGAGACTGAAAAAAAACTTCAGAACCTAAGGAGGAAGCCTAAGAAAAGCAAGGAGGACTTGGTGAAGGCAGTCATGAATCAGTGTGCAAGAGACAATAAAACGACGCAGGAATGGAGAGGCAAAATTCAGCACTGGAGGGAAACACAAAGCAGGAGAAAGGAGTTGTCGCTGAAGAAAACCACGAGGCAGCTTATAAGCCTCATGGCGCGCCAAACAGACTGTATGCAGTCACTGGTAGCCATGCAGGCAGAGCACTACCGTGCCAACCCCTCCCCCTCCCAAAGCTCTTGCCCTTGTGCACCAATGTCAGCTCCAAACCCCGTTCCCCAGCATCCAGGTTCTTATCTACAGCACCACCAGCTGCCCCTGACACCTGTACGGTCACCTATGAGCCCAGAGAACTACGACCCTTACCCTCTGCACTCAACCCCCATCACCATGCAACAGTACAATCCTGAGGTGCACAGCACTCCTGGCACTACATATACAAACCTATGAATGTACAGTCCAACAACCAACCCCCCTGCCCTTTTACTTTTTTTTTTTAAATAAATGATTTCTTTGATTATGAAACGGTTTTTATTATTGCATAAAGTGAAAGATAACAAACCCCAAGGAAAACACAGGTAACAAACCCCAAGGAAAACACAGGCACTTAAAAGCACTGTAACCAGTGCAGTTCACTCCCGGTCAAGGAAAAAACCATTACTGTTGGCTTTCAGCCTCTAATTCCTCCCTCAAGGCATCCCTAATCCTTTTAGCACTGTTGTGGGCATCTCTAGTAGCCCTGCTCTCTGGCTGTGCAAATTCAGCCTCCAGGACTTGTACCTCATTGGTCCATGCCTGGCTGAATGTTTCACCCTTCCCTTCACAAATATTATGGAGGGTGCAGCACGTGGATATAACCGCAGGGATGCTGCTTTCCCCCAAGTCTAGCTTCCCATAAAGCGCTCGCCAGTGCCCCTTTAAATGCCCGAAAGCACACTCCACAGTCATTTGGCACCGGCTCAGCCTGTAGTTGAAACGATCCTTGCTCCTGTCCAGCTTCCCTGTATAGGGTTTCATGAGCCAAGGCATTACCGGGTAAGCAGGGTCCCCAAGGATCACAATGGGCATTTCAACGTCCCCTACTGTGATCTTCCGGTCTGGGAAAAATGTCCCGTCCTGCAGCTTCCTGAACAGGCCACTGTTCCGAAAGATGCGTGCATCATGCACCTTTCCAGGCCAGCCTGTGTAAATGTCAATGAAACGCCCACGGTGATCCACAAGCGCCTGGAGAACCATAGAGAAATACCCCTTCCGATTAACGTACTCGGTGGCTAGGTGGGGTGGTGCCAGAATAGGAATATGCGTCTCATCTATTGCCCCTCCACAGTTAGGGAAACCCATTTCTGCAAAGCCATCTACAATGTCCTGCACGTTCCCCACAGTCACGGTCCTTCTTAGCCGGATGCGATTAATGGCCCTGCAAACTTGCATCAAAACGATTCCCACGGTCAACTTTCCCACTCCAAACTGGTTCCCAACCGACCGGTAGCTGTCTGGAGTTGCCAGCTTCCAGATTGCAATAGCCACCCGCTTTTCCACCGTCAGGGCAGCTCTCAATCTCGTGTCCTTGCGCCGCAGGGTGGGGGCGAGTTCAGCACACAGTCCCATGAAAGTGGCTTTTCTCATCTGAAAGTTCTGCAGCCACTGCTCGTCATCCCAGACTTCCATGACTATGTGATCCCACCACTCAGTGCTTGTTTCCCGAGCCCAAAAGCGGCGTTCCACGGTGCTGAGCATGTCCGTTACCGCCACAAGCAATTTCATGTCACACGCGTCAGGCAAATCCTGATCATCGTCGGACTCCTCACTGTCACTTTGGAGCTGAAAGAATAGCTCAACTGCCAAACGTGATGTGCTGGTGACAGTCATCAGCAAAGTCCTCAGCAGCTCAGGCTCCATTTCACACAGAAAGCGTGCTGCACTCACAATGGCAAGAAACGTGGACGGGAACACTGTGACTGCTGGGAAGTGAAGCGATGCACCACGGGGCGTTGGCACAGGAAACGGAAAGACCCACACACTTCCTTCCCCTTCCCACAATACTCAGCGCCAAAATCGGACAAGGTGCTCTGTGGGATAGCTGCCCACAATGCACCTCTCAGTACAGCGCTGCAAATGCTGCAAATGTGGCCACACTGCAGCGCTGGTAGCTGTCAGTGTGGCCACACTCCAGCGCTGGCCTTGCACAGCTGGACGACCAGCGCTGCAAACTACCAGCGCTGCAACTCGCAAGTGTAGCCATACCCATAGAGGTGCTCTGCCTAACTATTCCCATTGCGAGCATTATACTGTGGACACAAGGCCTAGTGCAGTTAAAACACAAGTAAATGTCTATCTCCTTTCCCCTCTGGCTGAGTGAAGGGAGGCCCCACACTCAACTCGGTGGCGTTTCTGTCCATCTGTACTGGGAGAACTTTTGAAAACCACGTCCCATCAGCTCCAGCGTTTCAGGGCATGTTCTAGGCTTCAGTGGGCAGAAACCTCCTGATTTTGGTGAAAACCGGAGAACTGTAAAAGCCGGATTTCCACTAAAATCACCATTTGATCCCTCAAGATACAGGATGAGGCAGTGACCTCAGGGTTAGGGTTTAAGCTGTGGGTGAGGTTAGAGTTAGGGTCAGCAGGCCCCTCATTACACTCCAGTCATCCCCTCCCCAGCTGCACTTCTTGCCCCAGTGTCAGCCAGACACCCAGCTGGTCTCCTCACCCCCGGAGTCCAGCCAGGCCATTCTCATCCCTGCCCTGGTCTGAACGCTATTGATCTGGGTAACAATCAGAAAAGCCTGATTTTAGTGGAAATTAATTTTTCCAGTTTTCTGCTTTTCACCAAGCTCGATAAGGTTATGGCCAGAGTGGGGAGAAGAGGGACCCAGTTGAAGGGGGATGGAGATGGGGAGGAGCCCAGCTGGGATTACTACTGGGCCTATGTAATCAACAAAATGTGCTACCCTCTTGTTAAAGATTTGCCACATAATTATGCTCCGTGACCTAAACTCTCAGGGTGAGATTTTGCGCTCAGAACCTGCAGCCCAGGAGCATGTGAGGGCTCAGGCCCTGCCCTGTATCCTCCTGATCTTGGGTGCTCTGGATACCAAATCAACCCCCGCAGCAGGGTGACCAGATGTCCCGATTTTATCGAGACTGTCCCGATATTTGCTTGTTTGTCCCGCGTCCTGACCAATGTTCGGTCGGGACACTGGACAAACAAACAATTTTGCCCTCCGCTCCCGTGCACAGGCGGAGCCCGGAGGGGCTCTTGCCCCCCGGCCCGACTCCGCCCCTTCCTTCCCCCATTGGATCCCTCACCAAATCCCTGCCCCCAGCCCCGCCCCCTCACTGCCCCATTGGATCCCAACCCGAACCTGGGGAGGAGGCGCCCCTGTGCAGCAGTCTGGGCACACAAGCCATGGCTGGCTGGGGCCGGGATCGCTGCAGTGCAGCGCGGAGGCTGCTCCAGCCCTGCAGTCCACGGGGCAGCATGGTGGGTCCAGGGGCAGCACGGAGCAGGCAGGGCCCGGGTGAGCGGCGTGGCCCGGGGGTGTGGGCTGCCCACCGGAGACATGTGGTGGAGAGGGGCTTCGGGGGCGAGACACGTGGGGGAAGGAAGGGCCGGCCAGGATCCCCCGAACCGATAAACTTCCCCGACGCTGCTGGGGAATCCTGCGCCTCTTCCGCTCGGCTGCGCTCCAGCATCTTGCCCTGCCGGGAAGGAGCTGCTGGAGTGTAGCTGAGCGGGAGAGGCGTGGGGCTCCCCGCCTGCAGTGGGACGAGTCTCATGTGCCCGGGGTGGGAGGCTCCGCGGGGAATGCAGTGCGCGCGGCTGGGGCGCTGTGTGCAATCCGGCGGCGCGGCTGGGTCCTGCTAATGCCCCCGGCCCCTGCAAAACTGCTTTTTTTTTTTTTTGCTCTGCCGCCATTTTTTTTGCTCCGCCCCTCCTTCCCCCCCCCCCCCCCGTATCCCGATATTTCATCCCTGTGATCTGGTCACCCTACCCCGCAGCAATGCAGGGCTTGTCTGCATGGGAAAGTTACACAGGTACAAGGTAAACTGGCAATTTAAACCGCCTTTGTTACACCGGTGTATAACTCCACGGCAACACACACATTCTGTAAGAAGAGTGAGTTTTTCTGGCTTAGTTTATGTAATATCAGAAACTGCTCCTGGCTGGCAGGGGAGCAAAGCAAACTCACAGAGGCGAGACATCAGGAGCTGTTGCTCTCCTGCCCTCCCCTTACGCAGCCCAGGCAGGGAAAGTGACCTGGGATGCAGGGAACTTTGACATCGCTCCTCCATCGTGCCCCCCCAGCCCCTAGGGGTGTTCAGAGGAGCAGTGTTCAAGGGTGGGAG
Source organism: Mauremys mutica (assembly GCF_020497125.1). Taxonomy (NCBI): domain Eukaryota; kingdom Metazoa; phylum Chordata; order Testudines; family Geoemydidae; genus Mauremys; species Mauremys mutica. The sequence goes on from NC_059083.1 coordinate 44,027,159, forward strand.
GGAGCAGCAATGCCAGATGCTCCGTGCATTCAGGTCACTTTTCCCACATGGGCACAGGAAGGGGGTGCAGGGGTTAGGGACACAGGACAGGGGCAGGGGTTAGGAGCGCAGGAGGTGGGGAGTGAAGCAATTAGGGATATGGGGCCTGGGGTTGGGGCAAAGGGGGCACAGTGCAGGGGTTGGGGACACAGGATGGAGAGAGAGTTTAGGAGCAGAGGAGGTGGGGAGTGAAGGGATTAGGGGTACGGGGGGCAGGGGTTGGGGAGGAGGGGGCACAGTGCAGGGGTTGGAGTGAAGGGGAGCCCGTGGGGGCCAGGATCACTGGGGGCACCCACAGGGAACAGGGAAATAGGGGGAAGCACTGTGCCCACAGGGGACAGGGGCACCAAAATACAAGTCTACCCAGGGCGCCATTTTCCTTAAGGCTCAGCCCTTGCACTGTGGTCCCGCCCTGACACCCCCCCCCTTGTCCCAGTCCCATCTCACATATGTCCCCTACAATAGGGCTTGTGAGGGGGTCCTCAAAGGGCAGCCTGCAGCTGTTTTATGTCCTTGCTGCAGTGGAGGAATCTGCCCCCGGCTGGATCCAGGTTTTCAGGAGCCCTGTTACGCTGCTCTGGTCCTTTTACTGAACATGATGCAGTTGAGAGGTGGGTGAAAATCTCACCCTCCATATATTAAAATGTGTCCAGCCTTTCTGGGTATAAAGGTGACACTGATCAAGTGACCCGGGTGTAAGCAGTGCTCCAGCCCAGGGAGATCTGCCTGAGTCTGCAGGCAGCGCTGTTTGCTGCTCATACTCAGCACAGTGGGGTTGGGATGCTGACACTAAAGCCTGATTGATGACAATTTAATTGTCACTATTTGCAATTATCTCAGTGCTGATCATTTAATCAGAAACATCCAGCTTTTGTGCTTCTCCCTCACAGCTGGATAAGGACAGGTACTGGGGAGGGCGGCAGTGGGGCAAGGGCAGAGGGCAGTGGGGCAGCTACCTGTCATCAAAGGTTGCCGGGGTGAGGAACAGTGAATTCAGGCCCCTCCCTCCTCTATCGAAATACAGTGTGAGCTCTGTGCCTGCTAAAACGGGGAGGGGAGAGGGGAGATACATTCTCCCTCCCTTCCCCCAAGTACGAAATGCCTCCTGGTCCTGGATACCAGAACACACACACACACACTCACACACACACACACACACACACACACACACACACACCATGGTCACTGAGGGTGAAATCCTGCCCCTTCCCTTTTTACATGGCTGTGGAAGGGGGGATCCCATGTGAGGGATTCAGTTAAATACTGTACAAGTCTCACAGTCCTCAGCAATGACTCTGGCCCAGCCAGGCTAGGGCGACTCAGGCCTGGGCTCCGGGTGCTGTGTCTGTAACTTTCAAGGGGTTTTAGGACAATTGGCCCCTTCCCTTTCGAGCCCGTCTGTGTCAGCGTGAGCAGCCCTGAGCTCACTGCTTGGGCTCTGGTGCCAATACAGAGACATTCCCCATCACCCCTTCAAACACCAGCACGTTATCTGTAACTGTTCCATCCCACGGGTGTTTTGCACTTTCTCCAGAACTTGCATTTACTCTCCCTCTCCCCTCCCTCCCTATTGGAATCGTCTCTGTGCAAATACCTTCCCTCCCAACACCTGCTGAAGGGAGCAGCTCTGCGAGGGGTGAAAGTAACACAGAAGACTTACTGGCATGGGGCCCCGGCTCCAGGCCCCTGGAAGGGGCAGGGCCTCGGGGAGAAGGGGCGGGGCTGGGGGCTCAGCCTTTCCCAGCCATCCCATACGCGCTCCCTGGCCCATACCACACGGGGCTCCGGCGGTGATTTAAAAGGGCCCAGGGCTCTGGCCACAGTACTGGTGGCAGCAACTGGGAGCCCCAGCCCCCGGGGCAGCTGCCCCTTTTACTCCTCCTCTCTCCTGTCGGCAGCCCTGCCGGTAGGGTCCAGCAGGACCGCCAATGGGGGGGGGGGGACAAAAGGGGCAGCGATGTTAAAGTGCTGCTGCGACAGCACTTTAATGTTGGCTGCATATGGGCCGGTACCAGTGGCCACTTCTTCCCGGTCCGCCGTATTGGCCCGTACCAACCCACTTTCACCCATGGGGTCTGCTGATTTCTCACCCATCACCACTCCCCATTGCTCTGTAGTGTCCCTGCTGCAGGCCCTGCAGCCCACCCAGCTCCGTATCCACAGCCTGAGCCATCATTGCCCATGGGCCCTCCAGGCACAGCTGGGTCCCCAGGGGCGAGGGAGGGAATCCCCAGCTGTGACAATCTTTACACTGAGTCCCAGCCTCCCTTTGGCTTCATTCCAAATGTCTCCCCTGCTCGGCAATCTCTAGTTTACTGATCGGACACATTTTTGGGAAACATTCTCATATAACCCTTAACCCACCCCATTGGCCCCAGACACTGACCTTTCTCGCTCTCCAGATCAGATCGCAGCGTCTCTAGGGGGAGAAAAGGGGGAGAGTTGTTTACTTGTTTACTGACATCTAGTTTGATGACATCCTCCTCATCTGGACCCATGGGAAGGAGGCCCTTGAGGAATTCCACCAGGATTTCAACAATTTCCACCCCACCATCGACCTCAGCCTGGACCAGTCCACACAAGAGATCCACTTCCTAGACACTACAGTGCAAATAAGCAATGGGTCACATAAACACCACCCTATACCGGAAGCCTACTGACCTCTATTCTTACCTACATGCCTCCAGCTTTCATCCAGACCACATCACACGATCCATTGTCTACAGCCAAGCGCTAAAATACAACAACATTTGCTCCAATCCCTCAGACAGAGACAAACACCTACAGGATCTCTATCAAGCATTCTTAAAACTATAGTACCCACCTGCTGAAGTGAAGAAACAGATTGACAGAGCCAGAAGGGTACCCAGAAGTCACCTACTACAGGACAGGCCCAACAAAGAAAATAACAGAATGCCACTAGCTGTCACCTTCAGTCCCCAACTAAAACCTCTCCAGCACATCATAAAGGATCTACAACCTATCCTGAAGAACGATCCCTCACTCTCACAGATCTTGGGAGACAGATCAGTCCTCGCTTACAGACAGCCCCCCAACCTGAAGCAAATACTCACCAGCAACCACATACCACACAACAAAAACAGTAACCCAGGAACCAAACCCTGCAACAAACCCCAGTGCCAACTCTGTCCACATATCTATTCAAGGGGCACCATCATAGGACCTAACCACGTCAACTATACCATCTGGGGCTCATTCACCTGCACATCTACCAAATGTGATATATGCCATCATGTGCCAGCAATGCCCCTCTGCCATGTACATTGGCCAACCAGTTTTGCACCCACCTTATAGTAGCTCCATCTAGGTTGCATTTTCCTAGTTTGTTTATGAGTCAAGATATACCACGTCTACCACTTCCCCCCTATCCACAAAGCTTGTTACCCTGTCAAAGAAAGCTATCAAGTTGATTTGACACAATTTGTTCTTGACAAATTCATGCTGACTGTTTCTTATCACTTTATTATCTTCTAGAGGTTTGCAAATTGATTGCTTAATCATTTGCTCCATTATCTTTCCAGGTACAGAAGTTAGGCTGACTGGTCTGTAATTCCCTGGGTTGTCCTTATTTCACTTTTTATAGGCCTTGTTTACACTGGCAAGCTACTGTGCAGTAAAGCAGCTTTCTGCATTGTAACTCCCGAGGTGTGCACACTGCCAAGCCACTGTGTGTGCAGAAACTCCTTAGTTGCAGTGTTGCAAAAAAAATATCTCGACGAGAGTCATAAGCCTTAAAGTGCCGAGGCTCCAGCACTGTAAACACATCACATCACAGAAAGCAATCAATTGGCCTCTGGAAGTGTCCCATAATCCCTCTGCCCCCCACAGAAACCCCAACCCGTCCAACCCCCCCCCCTCGCTCCCTGTCCCCTGATCACCCCCTCCCGGGACTCCTGCCCCTAACTGCACCTTGGGACCCCACCCCCTATTTAAGCCTCCCTTCTCCTTGTCCCCAACTGCCCCTTCCTGAGACCCCCCCCCCAACTTCCCCCCTAGGACCCCACCCCTTACCTGTCCCCTGACAAACCCCTGGGACTCTCATGCCTATTCAACCTCTGCCTGTCCCCTGACTGCCCCCCGAACCTCCGCCCCATCCAACCCCCTCGCTCCCTGTCCCTTGACTGCCCCCCCGGAACCCTCTACCCCTTCTCCAACCCCCAGCCCCTTTACCGTGCCACTCAGACCAGCGTGTCTGGCTCCGCGCAGCGGCAGACACGCTGCTGCATACATGCTGCTGTGCTCCCCCGTGAAGCCACAACTCCAACTCCCCCTCCCCCCACCCCAAGCACCTGCCTTCCAGATTTGAACACCTCAAAATTCAGGATTGCTCAAGCTCAGTTTGGGCAGCTGTTACTTCATTTCTCCCAAATCAAATATACTGATCCACTGTAACTTGCTGTAGAAAAAGTAGGATAAAATTGAGCAAGAAATGCTTCCCAGTGGTTATTAGGACTGGAATTGCTTATCTGGTCTGAAGGCTATTTGCATACAGCACTATATGTGCCTTGCCAGTGTGGACGGGGAGTAAGTTACAGTGCTGTAAAGCCAGCACCAGCGCTGTAACTCTCAAGTGTAGCCAAGGCCTTAGTGTAGATAAGGTAACTGCTAACCTTTCCATCTGCACAGCCACTACTCTGCCCATCCACAGCTCCTACTCACCTGCATGGGGAGATGGGAGGTGGGGGGTTCATGCACAGTCTGAAGGGCAGAATTGGGTCATAAGTTCCCCCTGCCCGGCTTTGCATTCTGGTTTTCCTGTGAGCAGCCAAGTTACGTATGTTGGCGCTCCAAGCCCAGCAACCTGAGCCAGGCTGATCCCCAGGGAACAGTTCAGAATCACATTTGATTGGGATTCCTGAGTGAGAACTGAATGGGTGAAACCACTTGACGCTTCTTGGTTCAAACATGATCATAATTTATTCAGCTTCCTCTTCACCCTCAGCCCAGCTCCCATTGCCTGAAACTCCTCCAAACATAGAATCAAAGCCCCTTAATCTCTTAATCCCTGTATCTTTACTTTTGGTTTTGTTTCTCTCTCTCTCTCGCTCTCTCTCACCAAATTCCCCCCTTTTGTTACTTCACCTTTCGCTCTGTGTTGCCAACAGAAGCAGTAACTGGCCAGGCCAATGAGAACAGCCAGGAGAGACAGGATCACACCCAGAGCCACCATCCAGGGATTGACCCTTGGTAAAAACAGCTCTGCAAGAGAAAGCGCCATTGACTTGGGAGCAAACACGCACAGAATGAAGGCAGGACACAGGGACAGTGGTGATGCTGTGACTAGTTAAGAGTCTCACAGGGTAATACACAAGGAAATGTGGCTGCTTTGTGCTTTATTATTAAGCCAATCAAAACCCAAGCTTTTGCCTGGTTACTGAACATGGTTAATTAATGGGAGGGGGTGTGTTGAGGGAGGGGAGAGGGTAGGGTGCAGCTCCATTATACTACACCATCCCCCACTGGTGTAAATTCAGGCATTCCCTAGGCTGCTCTAAGTGATCCCAAGGCTGAAGCCAGTGCAGACTGGCCCTCAGAATCAGAGAGTTGTGAGGAGCTTCCCGACACCCCTGTGCTCACTGGGGTTCAGCCACATGAAGGAATCTGGCCCAAAATATGTTAATGCAGGATTTTAATAAAAACAAAACTGAGCTTGGAGATTCAGAGTAAAAATTCCCCCGGCATCCTCTTTCCTGGGCCTTGGAGCAATGGCTGTCTCTAGAGGGTTCTTGCTAAGTGATTAGTGTGGTGTATTGAAAACCATGTAAAAATTACAAGTTGACACCTGAAATCCTGAGGGGATTCCTGGTCCTGTTTGCAGGCTAAGGGGCTCTGTAGGGAGCGTGCATCTGGGTCCTCTGCAGTCAGACGGCAAAGAGCCAGCCTAGAGCAGGGTGGGTTTGGTTCTGCCTCTCTGCCTTAGGGAGCAGTCTGCTTTGTCTTTCTCTGTAGTTGACTGTGGCATGTTAGAGTTCTGGATTCTTAGAAATAAAGCAGTGTGACACTGCAGCCTTTCAGGAACAGTATTTATGTTTTGTTTCTAACTCTCCGTGTGTGCTGTGAACAGTCAGGTAATACTGGGCATATCATAGACTAACCAGCAGTGCAGCACTATGACACCTCAGACAAATAATGCTTTACAAATACAACATTCTTACTATTATAGTGATGAAATATTCATTCGATAGTAACCAAGTTATTTGGTAGATAACACATAAAATCAGGACCTTTTTTTCTAAAAAGGTAAGATTTTGTTTCTGCATATTTGGGGCCTGAACTTTTACTGCTGGTATTTTCAGATGTAATCTAAGTAGCAACGCTCAGGCCATATTCAGGGCTCTCTTGTGCTAGGAAAGTGACTTTATTACCCAGATTTTCATAAATACTCAGAACCCACAACTCTCACTGAGAACAAAGGAGAATTCCCTCCCCCACAGAGAATTGTGATGTTCACAGTGTGCGCGCATATGCACACACACACACACACACACACAGAGTGAGATGCAAGCATAAATACTCCTGCTGGAAGGCTGCAGTGATCATGACTTTATTTCTTAGAATCCAGAATCTGAATACACAAGAACCCCAGACCAGAGAGGCAGGCATCTCCCTAAGGCAGCAGGCACAACTCACCCACCTTGCTCTACGGTGGCTCATCTATAGGCACAGTTAGTGTGCGGCAGGCTGGGGTGTAAATCCACTGCGCACTGGCCTGCTGCGCACTAACTGGCTGTGTGCCCCTTCTGCACTGCACTAAAAGTTCCCTGGTGCACTTTGATCTGTTCCCATTTTAAAGTGGGGTAGATCAAAGCACAGCATGGAATTTTTAGTGCATGTAGCAGGGTCCAGACAAAGCTCAGACATCTATACCACAATTTAACAGGTCCCTAGCCTGAGGCCCTTAGCCTGAGCCAGCTGGCCTGGGTCACCAGCAGGTTTTGAATTGCAGTGTAGACATATCAAAAGAGAACTGAGGTTGCACAGGACTTTACAAGATGTGCTGAGCACATTGAAGGTTCAGGCCAATAAACAAGAGACACAATGACAAATATTCTCCACCCATGTCTGCAGCGTCTCAGTCTATCCACGTGCAGCACAAACAGGCACTGACCTGCTATGGAAATCTCTGACTCTCTCTCCTGGTTGAGTCGCGGGTTCCTGACACAGCAGGACACTCTCTGTTTGGACTCTTCTGTTAGAACAATGGCAATCTCTGTTTGAAACAGGCCACTGGCCTCTGGGGATATGTTTTCAGAGGCTGATGGTAAGAGCTGCCCCTGGAGATCTCTCCACTGAGCTTCAGGCTTTGGGTACCATCCAGCTGATCGACACACCACCCGGATCCCTCCGTCCTGATGTCCCTCCACAGAGATGGCAGGAGCAGAGCCCAAACCTACAGAAGAAATAAATGAACTTGTGATAATCCTACAGTGCCCAGTAATGAGCCAAAAGTTTTATTACACAGTTATCAAAAGCCATTTCCTATTAAACTGAGAACTGAATGTGAGTCCATGGATGTGGTTGATTAGTTAAACTGGCCAGATTCCAATTTGATAGAATTAATCTTAATGTCAGGGCTGTTCTATGCACAAACTTGCTCCAGTTTCATTAAAGTGTTTTTTTTTAAACCAGTGCAAACCCTGTGTGGACACTTTCATATCAAGAAGGAATCGACTCAAGCTACATTAATATAAACCATTTCCAAACCATTTAAGAGTGTCCATATAGGATTTTGCACTACTTCATTGTAACCAGTGCATGTGTATGTATAGACCAGAGGTGGGCAAACTATGGCATCCGGGCCAAATCCGGCCCGTGGGACCGTTCTGCCCGGCCCCTGAGTTCCTGGCCTGGGAGACTAACCCCCTGGCCCCTTCTTCACTCTTCCCCCTCCACCGCAGCCTCCACTCACTGCACTGCTGGCGCAATGCTCTGGGTAGCGCAGCTGCAGAGCCCAGCCTGACCCGGTGCTCTGTGCTGCATGGTGCGTGGCTGGTTCCAGCTGGGCAACACGGTGCCTGTCCTGGTGCAGCTGCACCGCCAGCCACCAGTGCTCCAGGCAGCGCTGTAAGGGGGAAGGGAGCGAGGGAGGGGAGTTGGATAGAGGGCAGGGGAATTCAGGGGTGGTGGTCAGGGGCCGGGGCAGTCAGAGGGCAGGGAAAAGGGGTGTTGGATGGGGCTGGAATCCCGGGGAGGGGCAGGTATGAAGGAGAGGGGGGGTTGGATGGGTTGGCGGGGGGCAGTTAGAGGTGGGAGGTCTGGGGGTGGTCAAGGGACAGAGAGCAGGGGGCGTGGATAGGGCAGGGGATCCAGGGGGGCCATCAGGGAACAGCGGGGTTGGATGGGGCAGGAGTCCCAGAGGGGCCATCAGGGGGCAAGAAGCAGGAGGGGTCAGATAGGGGGCAGGGCAGGGCCATGCCTGGCTGTTTGGGTAGGCACAGCCTCCCCTAACCAGCCCTCCATGCAATTTCTGAAATCCGATGCAGCCGTCAGGCCAAAAAAATTGCCTGCCCCTGGTATAGACAAACGTTAAATTAATTCACTACCAAAAAATGTTGTTACTGGGGAGTCCAGGTTGCCTCGGCTGTGCCTTGTACCCTTCCAGAGCACAGAAGTTGGCAGCAGAAAACTGGACTCCTCTGAGAGCCAGGAAACACACACACAAAACACAGATATTAGATAACAAAAAAATGCAGGGTTAAGGTATTGCCTTCTGCCCCAGGCCACACTTTTACTGATGAGCTAAACTGAAATAAAATCATCTTAATCTGAATTATCTTAATCCGGCCTGTGGGAGTAGCGACCCAGTGGGAGTGGCAGGTGGGAGCAGAGGGCAGGTGGCTGGCAGGAGCAGTGAGCAGGCAGCCAGTGGGAGCAGCGAGCAGGCAGCCGGCAGGAGTAGTGGGCAGGTGGGAGCAGGGAGCAGTTGGCCAACAGGAGCAGCGGGCAGGCGGTCGGCAGGGGTGGCTAGTGGGAGCAGTAAGCAAGTGGCCGGTGGGACCAGCAGGCAGGCGGCCGGTGCGGACGGATGGTGGGAGCAGTGGACAGGTGGCCAGCGGGTGCATTTTCCCCCCTCCCCCCGCTCATGGCAGGAGCAACATGCACACAGATGTACCTATGAACTCTGAGTCTGTGCTGACCAGGCACAACAACTGTGAGTGGTGGTTAAACGAGGGACACACTGCAAGAACTTGGTTGTTGGACTCAAGAGCCTGAAGCAAAGGACACTGCCCAGCACACTCTGCGGAGAGTGTCTTGCTGATGCTTTTGAGTTCATGAATATCGCTTGTGCTGTTCTCTCAGATTAATGCTTGGTTACTTTTATTAAAGAAACTATTTCTATCTCAGACTCTGTGCTTGCGAGAGGGGAAGAATTGCCTCTTAGAAGTGCCCAGAGGGTAGAGTGAAATTTTCCCACCTTACTGGGTGGGGGCTCAAGCCGGTTTTGTTTATATTGTCGAAAAGGAGCCCCCTGGATATTGAACCCAGCCCTTCTTGCTGCCCACTCCAGCTGGCAGAAGGGCTACATTATTATAGCGCTTTTTGATTGCCAGCGTAACTTTTGTCAACAAAAGTTGGCAGTGTAGACAAGGCCTATTTCAAGGTGGGTGGATTTTTTGTTGTGATTTTGTTTTTCTTTTTTGAGATGTAATCGGTATCCAGGCGATAATTCAGAATGTGCTGAAACTATATTTGAAAAGAAAATAAATTACACGGCAAACACTCGCTGGGAAGGGTGATGGGGATGGAAGAGGAGATAGGAACAGGGGTTAGGTCTGCAGCAAGGCATGTGGGTATTATGAGGAGGGGGATAAATTGGAATGGGTGGAAGGGGAGGAAAAAAGGGTTGGAGCCTCCTCAGGTAAGGGAAAGGAGGGGGATGGGAGGGATTTGATAGTGTGAGGGGTGACAGTAAAAGTTGTGAGTTTAGAGGCAGGGAGTCCTGTCAGCCCCAAATTCTCCCCTTTCCTGATCTGGGGAGCCCTACCCTTTTGCAGGGCTCTGAATTCCTTTTCTTCCCACTGTATGTCCTGGGATCTGGAAGACCCTCTCACTCTTGGGGTGTCTAACCCCCTCATATGATCTGTGATCACAGGTGAGTGGGGTGGGGGCTGAATGTGGTGAAAATGTAAACATCTTAAATGCAGGACATGAATAGTTAAAATACACATCACCCCTGTGTGGGGTTGCCGGAGTGTGTGGGGGAGGGGGAGTTGGATTGGGTGGGCCTGCAACATGGCTGGGGTCCTGGGGAAGTCTGGCTGGACCAGTGGCAGGGGGCCCAGCTAGGTCTGGTAGTTGGGGTGAGCAGCCCAGCTCAGTGTGCAGCTCAGGCTACATCACCGAGGGAGTGTGGGGCCCACCAGTAAGCTGCTGCCGGTGATGTGGGCACCCAGAAACGCAGGGCAGAGGGGAGCTACATGTTGTGGGGGATGGTGGAGAAGGAGACAGACACACCAGTCTCCTCTCACATGCTTAAAGTAGCCGCTGGGTAATAAAACTGTCAAGGTGTTGGGACAGGGACCTGGGATGAGATTTCTCTCACCAGCCCTGTTACCAGCTACACACTGCGAACATTGCAGAGCACGACCATTATCCCCACTGCACTATCACAGAACATACAGGGGGGAGGGGCAATGGGCAACCTCGGAGCAACTCAGTGGCCTAACAGAGAGTTCCCAGGACTGGGACTATTCCTTGCTCTGCCACTGAGCTGCTGGGTGACCTTGGGAAACTCACTTCTCTGCTCTGTGCCTCAGTTTCCCCATCTGTAAAATGGGGATAATGATGTGAAGCTCTTTCAGGTCTACTAATGGAAAAGCACCATACTATGCTTTTGGTTATTACTTAGGCACAGTCATGTAGCAACTGCAAACCTAGGTGAGAACTACAACCACGTAAGTGGCCACCAGCTCCTACAACAAATGTTTTCCTTTCTGTTAAAAAATACAAAAAAAACCCACAAAAAAACCCACCAACTAGAAAATTCACTGATAAAACTTTGGCTAGCACAGAGTTCAGGTTGCCTGGTGATATTATCTCCTGCCCTTCCATATCACAGTGACAGCTCTGAGACCCTGTTCCCACTACTCTCTCCACTGGTCAGTACAGCTACACTGAACACAGGGAATGCAGCTGCACTGCAGGCAGATACATGCTGCAATTCAAATCTGTGGAACACAACACAAACAATGCCTCCTTCCTGTAATCCTTCCTCATGTCTATTCATTGACAAAAAACTCAGTTACCTCCAGGCAACCTTAACTCTGTGTTATCTCCTGCCATTCAGCAAAACTCAGACCTCTAAAACCCAGGAAATCCATAGTGAAGGTAAACACTCACAAAACCTTAACTCTGCCCCTTTGGAGATGGCAATAACCACTGGGAATTGGCTGCATGCACGAAAGCTGCATGCACTGTGCTCGGTGTAGCTGTACTGACTAGCGGAGGGAATTATTTGGAGCATATTAGCAGCGCTGTCACTGTGATATGCAGAGAGGTGCAGGTGTACCTTAAGGGATTGATCATGCCTCATTTCAGCACTGAGTGGTGCAGGCTGTGTCAGTAGCAGGGCACAGACTCCTTGCCATGGGGATTATCAGCAGCCTGGTGTCAGATATGCCAGTGATCACCAGGGCTTGGTAAGGGGTAAGTGAAGGCAACGTCCCACAAGGAATCCTCAGGGCAAAGGTGATAAGACGATAACATTTTGCAAGTCAGGGGTGGTTTGTGTGTAGCAGGCTCAGTGTTTGAATGGAGACCAGGAGTTCACCACACCTGGCCTAAACCTCATGTCATGGTTACAGAACTAGCTGCATCTCTGTCCTCTTGCTGGTCTCTCTGACAGCACCTTCAGGGGTCAGGCCTCCTGCCTCTACGTGTGCTGGCGGTGGAGAATTCCTCAATTCTCCCACTCTTAGACCAGGGTCTGGGCTACAGGGCCCTGTGTATCAACCACTGTTACCCTGAAGGGGCCAGACATGTGCTGAGATCAATCCCAGCTGGTGTCATCAGTTTGGGGAGGATCAGCCATTTTCCCCCTTGTGTGCACAAAATAATTGTAATATCCACAACATATTAATGTCACCTGACTATTTAGGGGTGTTTGTGTGGCTCGTTAATTCCTTGCTCTAAAGACCTTAAATTTGGGCCACTAACCAACCCCTGGCTCTAACGAGTCGCAGCAATTTTCAAGACAATGTGAGGCCTTGTTTACGCTGGCAAGTTTCCGCACAGCAAAGGAGCTTTCTGCAGTGTAACTCCCGAGGTGTACACACTGGCAAGCCACTTTGTGCACAGACACTGTGCAGCTGAAGAGCTGTAAAACAACCAGCCTGACAAGAGGCGTACGGCTTTCTGTGCTGGGGCCAGTGTAGACACCCTGGTCAATTACAGCACTGCTATTGGCCTCCAGGAGGTGTCCCACACACCTGTTCTCACCTTTCTGGTCATCGATTAGAACTCTACTGCCCTGCCCTCGGGTGACCAACCTTCAGCCCCACCCTTTAAATTCCTTGGGAATTTAGAAGTCCCCTTCCTGTTTGCTCGGCATGTGGTGGTCTCAGCGCATCTGTCCAGGTGACCATGGCTACTGCACTCACCAGGCGCTCTCCTGCTTGGAGCAATGCCGACTGCTGGACCTCATTAGTGTTTGGGGAGAGGAGGCTGTCCAGTCCCAGCTGTGCTCCAGCCATCGGAATTATGACTATAGACAAATTTCACGATGCAAGACAGAAAGGGGCCATGACCAGAACATGCTGCAGTGGAGGGTCAAAGTGAAGGAGCTGCAAAATGCCTACCACAAGGTGTGTGAGGCAAACTGCCACTCCAGCACTGTGCCCACGAGCTGCCGGTTCTACAAAGAGCTGGATGTGATACTCGGTGCAAAGAGCCCCGTGGATACTTCAGGGACTTCCGTGACAGTCGAGAATGGACCGAGCCAGGAGGAGGAAATCTTGGACAAGGCTGCGGAGAAGGAGGGGGACCCAGAGCCAGATGATGACTTGTTCAGAGATGCATGCAGCCAGGAGCTCTTGTGTACCCTGGAGGTGGCTAGCCAGTCACTGCGTACAGAACTTGGCAAAGCAGAAACAGGAGACGAGGCCCCATGTAAGCGGCTTTGATTTTGGGCGTCACTGAAGTGAGTTGTTCGGGGGAGGAGGGTTGGAGAAGGCCGGCTTGTTTCTGTGTGCTGAGCTTGCAGGAGGGATTTGCAGAAGGCTGCCTTGTGTCTGTGTGATGCGCGTACCACCACATGCCTAGACAAAGCGGCGGAACAGGGTGTTGATGGACTCCCTCACTTCACGGGAATCTGCCTCAGAGATCTCCACGACTCTCACGGAGATACTGGGCAACCCGCTGCCGCAGATTCTTTGGCAGAGCTGCTTTGTTTCTTGCCCCACTAAGGGTAACGTTTCCCTGCCACTCAGCCATCACTGGGGGGAGAGGGGGGGGGGACCATTGCTGCACACAGGCTAGCTGCATAAGGGCCTGGGTGGAAGCTGCATTCCTTGAGATGACCCTCCCTTGATTCCCCAGTCACCCTCAGCAGCAAGAAATCTTCCATAATGATCACCTCCTGTGGGATGTGTGGGGACAGAAATGATTATCAGTCCCCCCGCCCCAGTGTTGGCTCTCCCCAAGAGCCACGTGCCCAGTGTACAGCAGGGGCTGGGAGCAGTGATTTACCCCACCCCCGAGGCTACTCACCATTTGAGGGGTCTTGTGGCTCATGTGTGCTTGCCTGGGGTCAGCCAGTTAGTGACAGGTGGGTGAGTACTGGCTGTGTTTTAAAGCAATGATTCAGTGGTCTCTGTGCTGCAAATGATAGTGCCTCTGTAAAATGCTTCATTTTGGTTTCACAAATCTGGCCTTGGGAGCCCAGCCTCCCTCATTTTAATCACTGGCTGAATGGCTGCACAGGATTAGAAAGCAGCCATGAAAAAGTAGAGAGGATCTTCTGCGTGATGTCATGCTGCACTCCGCAGCTCAAAAACAAGAGTTGAATGGACAGTGAGAAGAGGGACCAAAAGGAGAACGCAGTGTGCCAGAATGAAGCCACGGAGCAGCTCTTAAAGATTATGGAGCGCCAAATGGACACACTCCAGGCACTCCTAGCACTGAAAACTGAGCAGCTCTATGCCCACCCTCCCCTGCAGCCGCTGTTGCAAAACTCTTTCCCACGCACCCCACCCCAACCCCGCACACACACACAGCGCCAACACACAGTCCAGCTCTGTGGACTCCCAGTACCTACTGCACTCAACACCCATTCCTCTGCAGTTTACCCTGCTGAAGTACAATACCCGCTGCACAGTACTCCAAAGGACAAGAGTGCATATGACATCTGGACATACACAAATCTTTAATCATCTCGGGAACCCACCTCCCCCTGGGACCCTCCCTTCCACCATCCCCCTCACTGCTGATAGTGTGTGTGTGTGTGTGTGTGTGTGTGTGTGTGTGTGTCCTCCAGTTGTTGTTTTTATAATAAAAGATTTGTTTTGGTTTGAAAGCGACCTTTATTACATTAACTGAATGCAAACAGAGCCCTGAAAAGCAACAGTCAATTTTCTTAAACCTTCACAGTGTATCATCTGCACCAACATAATCACCTTCTAGCATTACAAGCACTGCAATCCCGAGCATAGCAACAAATATTAGTGGCTTTCAGGTTCAAATTGCTGCCTCAAGGGATCCCTGATCCTTATGGCCTCGCACGGTGCCCCTGTAATAGCCCTGGTCTCTGGCTGTTCAAAGTCAGCCTCCAGGTGCTGAGACTCAAAAGTCCAGCCCTGAGTGAAGCTTTCACCCTTCCCTTCACAAATATTATGGACGGTTCAGCACGTGGGAATAACCATAGGAATATTGTCATTGGCCAGGTCCAGCCTCCCATATAGGCAGTGCCAGTGGGCCTTTAAATGACCACAAGCACACTCAACAGTCATTCTACACATGCTGAGCCTATTGTTGAACCACTCCTTGCTGCTGTCAAGGTTCCCCGTGTATGGCTTCATGAGCCACAGCATTAAGGGGCAGGCAGGGTCTCCCAGGATCACAATGGGCATTTCGTCTTCCCCTATGGTGATCTTCTGGTGTGGGTAGAAAGATCCTGCTTCCAGCTTCCTGAACAGGCCAGTGTTCCGAAACTTGCATGCGTCATGCACCTTTCTGGAACAGCCCGCGTTAATGTCCGTGAAACACCCAAGGTGATCCACAAGCAGCTGGAGAACCATAAAGAAATACCCTTGTGATTAATGTACTCGGTGGCTAGGTGGTCCGGTGCCAGAATTGGAATGTGCGTGCCATCTATCTCCCCTCCGCAGTTAGGGAAGCCCATTTGTGGAAAGCCACCCAGAAGGTTGTGAATGTTGCCCAGAGTCCATGGTCTTTCGCAACAGGATGCGATTAATGGCCCTCCACACTTCCATCAACACGAGTCCAACGGTTGACTTTCCCACTCCAAACTGGTTAGAGACCAATTGCTAGCAGTCTGGAGTAGCCACCTTCCACAGTGCAATCGCCACACGCTTCTCCCACAACAGGGCAGCTCTCATTTTTGTGTCCCTGTGCCACAGAGCAGATGCGAGCTCATCACACAGTCCCATGAATGTGGCTTTCCTCATTCGAAAGTTCTGCAGCCACTGCTCATCATTCCAGATGGGCATGACGATGTGATCCCACCACTCAGTGCTTGTTTCCTGAGCCCAAAGCTGGCGTTCCACTGTAGTCATCATTTCCATGAATGCCACAAGCAATCTCATGTCATAGCTATTGTGCGTAGCAAGATCAACGTTGGACTCCTCTTGCCTTTGTAGTTTAAGGAACAACTTCACTGCCACTCGTGATGTGTTAGTCAGAGTGAGCAGCATATTGGCCAACAGTGCGGGATCCAGTCCTGCAGACTGAAGAGGCAGAGCGCGCAGTACACAAACCACTGAAAGATGGCGCCAAATGTGGAAGGAAGTGCAGGGATTGCTGGGATGCAAAGCAACGCATCACGGGGCATTGGGACAGGGCCCAGGATGCCTTGCAACCCCATTTGCCTTTCCACAACACTTAGCGGCAGAAGAGGAAGACATGCTCTGTGGGATAGCTGCCCAGAGTTCACTGCTCTGAATGACGATGCAAATGCCACAAGTGTGAACACGCTATTGCGCAGGCAGCTGTCAGTGTGAACACACAACAGCGATTTCCTTTTAGTGCTCTGAGCTCTGTAACTGCTGGTGAAGAAAGTCTCCCACTGTAGACATACCCTGAGTATGCGTCTGAGTTTTAGAGAACTTAGAAAAAATGGATATTACACAGCAAACTAGACTCGACTTTACCCAGAACAGAGCTGCTGCCCCACTATAATGATAAAAATTGTCATCTCACAATGAACCCTCTGACTCCACTTATTACCCTGTTGAAGACATTAAAACATCAGAACAAGTTACTGACCTGCCACATGTAGTTCCAATAAAGCATCTTCATAAGAGACACCGGACTGAAAAAAACACTTGTACTGCCCATTGTCAGAGGGTCGGATATCGCGTATTCTCAGAGAAACACTCCCATTGGTGATGTGGTCTCTTAAGAGCTCAGTTCTTCCTTGATATTCCAGCATCTGCTCTCCATACTGATCCTGCCCATCACGGTACAGGTGCACAGCTAGAGAGAACTGGGATCGGAACCATCTCACTTCCATGTTTTCAGCGCTCATCCTGGGGGAGAGGTGGCAGGGCAGGACGGCCTCCCCCCCAAGGGAGGCAATGACTGGGTGGTCAGGTCCAGTCACTGTGAACTGCGCTGTGAAATGTACAATGAAAAAAGGAAATTAAATCAGCAAGGGGCTGGGGCATTGCATTAATTCAGCAGTAAGGCACACTGCAAAAGAGCGCCCTGCATTAGAAGTGAGAGACCATTTAAAGACAAAAGCCTGCCAGAGAAAACTTACCATAAACCAATCAAAGGTCTGACTACACGTTACACTTATCCCAAAGGATTCTCATCTGGCACATGGGACTCTCTGGTAGGTTCCAAAGTCTTTCAAACCTTTCTCTAAGGGTTTGCTCTCTTGGTTAACAGGTCCTGTCATTTTGCAGTCCAAGATTCGGGCCTCTGGTCAGTTCAAAGCCAACTTTTATACCAAACATCTTTGTTCTCTTGGGCTTCTGGGACCTGGTCTAACCCAGTTTATGCACCTCTCCCGAGGGGTGGTACTTCTCTGGAGCTGTTACCTGTCCCTCAAGTGATTACCCCCATGGATGGCAAATTCTGAAGGAGATGGGCTAACCCTCCCCCATGGAGCAGATTACAATCCCGAGCCCACAAAGATACATATAACGTGTATAGATACCATTGATAAAGGGGACACAAATAAACAGAACATGCATAAAGTGAATTTGATAGTCCCCAAAATGCCGCACGTGGCTGCAATATCTGTCACACAGAGTTCACATGTGAGTGTTAAACGCTGACCCTATTATCTCTGAATAAAGCTCTAACTTCTCATAGGCACCCTGGGGCCTGGGTCTCTGATACACCAAGGCCTTGTCGTGCTGCTCCAGCACAGGGGCCTCCTCATCTGCAGGAGGGGTGGTGTAAAGGCTGACAAGGTGTAAAGATATGAAAACAGACCATCACTATGCAGGCAATGGCTTTAAAGGTAAAGTCAGGGGTCAGATAATGGAGAGGGGGAGGAGGCAGATAGAAAAGTGCAGGAAACAGAGAACCGGTCACTGTGGCACTGCACAGGATGTGGGGGTCTCGGTGAAGAGACTCAACATCAGGAGAGATCGAGAGAGCTGGTTAAATTAACAGGATGGAAACCACAGCAGGGGGGAACCAAAATGCCCAAGTAGCTGTGGAGCCAGCCCCAGGGGTGGGTGGGACAATATAAGGGGTTCACTTAAGGCACAGAAGGAAGAAGCCAGCAAATATCCTCACATCCTCACTGTGAGATGAGGTCTAGCTCTGAACCCTAGTCAGATGTGCCTAGTGCAGCATGAATGACTTGTGGGTTGTTACGTCTAAACTGGCAAGTCTAGGATTCAGGACTCCTTCGTGGCTGAAGAGTCTGACTTGTGACATATACGGTCTGTCAGTGCAGTGTATAGGATTGAGTAGTGTCCTTTTAAATAATTTGTGAGCCCTGTAGTGGTGCTCACTGTGTTCTGTGTTTGGGAAGCTGCCAGAAATCAGCCAGAGCAGTAGGATGGATGTAGTGTCAAGGCCTGACATGATGGTGTATGACAGTAACCATGGTCACTGGGGACCCAGGTGTACCCTGTGATTTCTCCATGTTGCTGGTTGTTGGCAGGCTGAGGAGACCTGGTTTACAAGACAAGGCAGTGATGTGAGGTGGATGGTGATGACCAGCAATAGCAGCAGCAGCAAACCCAGCGAGGAGGTTGGAGCTCCTACCTGATACCAGCCTGTAAACCTGTAGAGCGAGGCAGAGAGCGACGTAGCCGGGCAGAGCGGAGCTCACTGTGGAGCCGGGGGAGAACGAGGGAACCTTCCCTGTCATCGTAGCTGGGTCTGGGGAACAGGAGAGAGAACAAACCAGACAGCAAGTGAGTGGGATGCAGTGTCAGTGCCAGGTTGTCTGACTTTCATAGCCCTGGTCCATGGATCAGTTACGTTTACACTAGCCCACTTCCCAATATTCATAGACTAAGTTCAGAGGGGACCGTTAGATCATCCAGTCTATATGTGCCACAGGCCAAACACTCTCACCCATTTACCCTTGTACTGAGCCCAAACTTGTGTTCGACTGAAGCATCTTCCAGAAAGTCACCAAGTCTTTGTCTGAAGAGAGCAAGAGATGGACAATTCACCACTTCCCTGGGTAGTTTGTTCCAGTGATTAATCACCCTCAGGGTTACAATTCTGTGCCTTAATTCTAATTAGAATTTGTCCAGTTTTAACCTGCAGCCATTGGTTCTTGTTATGCCTTTCTCCACTATATTAAAGAGCCCTTTAGTACCCTGTGTTTTCTCCATGAAGGTGTGACAGGTGGGGAATTTTACTGAAATATTTTTATGAACTATCAGTAGGACTCTGTACCGATCCCCTTGGCATCGCTGCTGCTCTGGGGGAAAGCATTGCTTCTCTCGCTGGGACGTGGCCGAACAGGCTAGGTGTCTGAGATGTAGAGCCACTCGGACTGTCTGGTCTGGAATCAACCCATATCAATGGAGGATTTTGAAAAGACAATGGGAAGTCTCAATGAATGAGCATCAACTCCTACACCAAGTTTCTTCCCTCCTCCTCTCTGCAGGAAAGAGGAGCAATAGCTCAGTGCTGGAGCACAAAGGGAGAACGTGTCAGGTGTCTGTGTTAAGGGACTGGGCTGACAGAGACACAGGAATTCACTTGGGACTGAGAGAGAAAAAAGGGACAGGGAGAGAGTGAGCCAAGCTGGACCCTCCAGCAGCACGGCTCGGCCAAGCTCCAGCTCTAGCCAGGCTGAACCCGCTCTTAAAGTTTGCTTCTCTGTGCTGACCTAAGGACTTTCAGACTCTATAGGCCAGGTGACTAACACATTGTTATTTGGTGTGGAAAAGGCTGCCTGGTGTCTCTGCAAATACTCATTATCTTTGCTGGAAATACCTCACCTGATGCATCCTAAAACTGCATTAGCTTTTTTAACAGCCATATCACATTGGCAGCTCATAGTCATCCTGTGATCAACCAATACTCCGAGGTCCTTCTCCTCCTCTGTTCCTTCCAACTGATGTGTCCCCAATTTATAACTAAAATTCTTGTTATTAATCCCTAAATGCATGACCCTGCACTTTTCACTATTAAATTTCATCCTATTACTATTACTCCAGTTTATAAGGTCATCCAGATCTTCTTGTATGATATCCCGGTCCTTCTCGGTGTTAGCAATACTTCCCAGCTTTGTGTCATCCGCAAACTTTATTAGCACATTCCTGCTTTTTGTGCCAAGGTCAGTAATAAAAAGGTTAAATAAGATTGGTCCCAGAACTGATCCCTGAGGAACTCCACTAGTAACCTCTTTCCTCCCTGACAGTTCACCTTTCAGTACGACGCGTTGTAGTCTCTCCTTTAACCAGTTCCTTATCCACCTTTCAATTTTCATATTGACCCCCATCTTTTCCAATTTAACTAATAATTCCCTATGTGGAACCGTATCAAATGCCTTACTGAAATCGAGGTAAATTAGATTCACTGCGTTTCCTTTGTCTAAAAAATCTGTTACCTTCTCAAAGAAGGAGATCAAGTTGGTTTGGTATGATCTACCTTTTGTAAAAACCATGTTGAATTTTGTCCCAATTACCATTGACCTCAATGTCCTTAATTACTTTCTCCTTCAAAATTTTTTCCAAGACCCTTACACACTACAGATGTCAAACTAACAGGCCTATAGTTACTCGGATCACTTTTTTTCCATTTCTTAAAAATAGGAACTATGCTAGCAATTCTCCAATCATACGGTACAACCCCTGAGTTTACTGATTCATTAAAAATTCTTGCTAATGGGTTTGCAATTTCTGTTATATCCTTGGGGGC
The DNA here is from genome assembly GCF_020497125.1 of Mauremys mutica. NCBI lineage: Eukaryota > Metazoa > Chordata > Testudines > Geoemydidae > Mauremys > Mauremys mutica. The sequence goes on from NC_059083.1 coordinate 44,047,742, forward strand.
AGCCGGTTTAGGAAGAAATCACTTGAGGCCAGACAGCAGACAGCTAACAAAACTACCATTTTATTTACAGACACAGAGCTCACCCAACTGGCCGAAGCTGGCTGGGCTATCCCCCTAATAATCTAACTCAGTTGCCATAGGAACAAAAACCATGACAACCAAATACACAACATACGCCTACAACGCCACAAAAAACGATGCTATGGGAGTCACCCCGTATCTCTTGATGTTTGGGCGAGAACAATTTCATGTGCCAGTTCCTTCAATATTCTTGGTTGAAGATTATCTGGGCCCTCCGATTTTGTCCCATTAAACTGTTCGAGTTTGGCTTCTACCTCGGATGTGGTAATATCTACTTCCATCTCCTCATTCCCATTTGTCATCCTTGCATTATCCCTAAGCTCCTCATCAGCCTTAGTAAAGACTGAGGCAAAGTATTTATTTAGATATTGGGCCATGCCTAGATTATCCTTAATCTCCACTCCATCCTCAGTGTTTAGCGGTCCCACTTCTTTCTTTGTTTTCTTCTTATTTATATGGCTATAGAACCTTTTACTCTTAGTTTTAATTCCCTTTGCAAGGTCCAACTCTACATGGCTTTTAGCCTTTCTCACTTTATCCCTACATGTTATGACCTCAATCAGGTAGCTTCTTTGCTAATCCCGCCCATCTTCCACTTCTTGGAGGCTTCCTGCTTTTTCTTAATCACTTCTCTGAGATGCTTGCTCATCCAGCTCGGTCTACAACTCCTGTCTATGATTTTTTTCCCCTCCAAATCTTAGTTGGGGCATTCAGACACTACTGTGAATGGGACATCTTAAGGAAAACAAGCCAGTGTGGTACAAATGGCCACTGATTGCTGGGGTAAAATGGCTCCATCACCTGACCACACCTGTCCCAGGTGAAGGCTCTCTGGGGATCTCCCAGATCAGTCATCAGCCCCGGGTGATTTTACATATCAGTGACCCACTCTCATAGCCTCCAGCCTTAGTACAAATGTGAGGGATGAATTCTGAACAAGGTCACCCCAGCTCTGTGCCCCCTGGGATCTGCAACATTTAAACCTCTCTCAGGGTACATCTACACTGCAGCTGGGAGCGAGCTTCCCCGTGGGGGTAGACAGACATGTGATAGCTCTGCTGGAGCTAGCACACCTCCTCTAGCATGTAGCACTAGCTGGGGGAGCAAAGGCAGCAGCTCAGGTTCCATGCCCGAGAACAAACCCACCTGGACCCCCTTAGGTATGTACTTGGGTGGCTAGTTTGAGCCCCCACCCATGCTATCTGCCTGTGGGAGGAATCGTGCTGTAAAATCCTCCCAGGAACCAGAAGGTGCCTGGAACTTCCCCTACAGCCGCCAGGGCCTGTGTTACCCACAGAGCGGCCAGCGGTGGCCAGGAAGGGGCCTGACCAGGGCTCAGACTCGCGGCCTCCCCCCAGTGACAGAGCTCGGGGGGGAGGTGAAGCACCCCCTGCCCTGGCAGGCACCTGTAGTAACAGCACCTGCCCTGCCCCGGGCAATGGCCCTGCAGACTGGGGTGGGGCTGGGAGGGATTCACTGACTCTGAAATAACAAAGCGGGGGGAGGGGAACCCGGCCATTCCCCGGGGAGAGTTTACACCATAAATCCCCAGGTCACTCACCGAGGCTGCAGCATCAGTTCCGCTCACGGGTCACGGAGCCTAAGGGTTTGAGGCCGGACCCGTCGGCGTTATTTGTGTTACATTTGTAGCTGAATTAACGGGGTCGGGGCCGAGCCCCGCGCCTGGGCCTTCCGCGCGCTTCAAACTGAAAGTACCAAAGTAGGAAAGTGAAAGTACCGGTCCGTGTCCCGCGCTGCTTGGGGCGGAGCAAACTCCTCTGAAATAAAGGAAAGGAAGGAACTAAACCAGCAGCACCAGCAAAAAGCGTCACCCCGTTTGCACCACCCAGCCCCTGCCCTGAGGAAGGCAGAATGAGGAAGGTGGAAGGGGAGATGCTGCGGGGGGAGCTGAAATCCAGAGTGACTGAGGCGAGAAACAACAGCTGATCAATGGGGGGGGCGGGTCAGAACGGACTGAATGTGACCCAGGCGCTGCCCGGCTGGAGCTGGCCCCTCCTTGAAGGGAGTTTTAATGGCCAAGTCTGAGTTTCACTGAAATCTCGGGGGGGGGGGGCTCAGAGCTGGTGCCGAAGGCGGGGGCTGGGAGAAGGCGCCGCGGGGGGAGGGTCCCCTCCTCACTGTTGTGCTGTAACCAGCAGCCCGGAGAGGAGGAGTCCGTGGGGCTCCCCGGGCGTTGAGCCCATGGGCTGGATTCTGATAAACCACGTATCCCCCAGCCCCGCTCCTTCCAAACAGGAGCAGGCGGGGAGCATCGCCCAGATCTGGTGCCGTGTCCTTGCTGCTCAGCCCAGATGTTCCCAGTGACCGACACCCTCTGCAACCCCCATCTCCCCAGCAGCCCTTAGTGTCAGCAGTAGAGACTGCCTGTGTTTCTGCCTGTAGACATATGACCTGTTGCCACCCACACACCTGTGTCCTGCCCAATCCCTAACACTCATGAACCTGGGGGCCAAAGGTGCTCCTCCACTTTTATCTTCCCTTCAGGGCCTAATTCAGGAGATCTGCTCAGAGGCAGACCAGCAGATCTGGTCCCATTCAAAATGCGGCCAGATGAGGCACTACCTGCCTCATTACATTCAGGCCAGTGATTAGAGCCCTCCCCTGCAGTATGAGGGGACCCAGGTTCACTTCCCCTCTGTGTGAGGGAAAGGAAGGACTTGAACTGGGGTCATAGGAGAGTGCTCTAAATATATGTTCCAGTAACTGAAGTTAGGCTGGCTGGTCTATAATTCCCTGGGTCGTCTTTGTTCCCCTTTTTAAGGATAGGCACAATGTGCCCTTCTCCAGTCCTGGGTTCTCACCCCTCCTCCAGGAGTTCTCAAAGACAATCATTAATAGTTCTGAGATTGCTTCAGCCAGTTCCTTAAGTGCCCACAGGTGAATTTCATCAGGCACCACCAACTTGAATAGATCTAACTTACCTACATGTTCTTTAACCTGTTCTTTCCCTATTTTGGCTGCTGTTTCTCCCCCTTTGCTGCTAATATTAACTGTATTGCATATCTGGTCACAATTAACCTTTTTAGTGAGGATTGAAGCAAAATAGGCATTAAACACCTCAGTGTCAGTGACTGGGACATGGGCAATCATGCCTCATGGTCAGAGGCCAGGGTCAAAACATGAGTCTGGTGCTTGATGCCAGAGCCTGGCATCAGAGCTGAGGTCAGACATCAGGAATCTGAATCAAGGGGTCAGAATTGGGTTAGCTAAAACAAAGCAAAACAAGGACAAGGCTAGAAGAAAGCAGGAGCTATCACCATGTTGCTGGGCTTAAGACCTGGTCTGCTAAATTTGGCAACCAATCCAGTGCTGTAGCCACTCAAGTAGCCTAGTACAGGCCAACTGCACTTATTAGGCTGTCCAGAGACTGACTCAGCCTTCTAGATGTTGTCTATTATTAGCTTCCTTCTTTGCTAAGTAGAGGGCCTACACTTTCCTTCATTTTTCTCTTGCTCCTGACATATGTATAGACTCTCTTCTGATTGCCTTTTTTGTGCCTAGCTAGGTGTAGCTAATTTTCTGATTTGGCCTTTTGTCCCTATGTGCTTGTGCTGGTTTCCTGTGCTCATTCTTAGCAACTTGTCCACATTTCCACTTTTTCTAGGATTCCCTTTTGATTTTCAGGTCATTAAAAAGTTCCTGATTGAGACATATTGGCCTCTTACTGTTCTTCCGATCTTTCCCTCACATCAGGACAGCTTGCTGTTGCACGTTTATTAGTGTCTCTTTGACAAACTGCCAGCTCCCCTGAACTCCTTTTTCCTGTAGATTTTCTTCCCATGGGACCTTAACTTCCAGTTCTCTGAGTTTGTTAAAATCCATTTTCCTTGTTCTGCTGCTCTCACTCCTTCCCCTCCTTAGATCATGAAGTCTCTCATTTCATGGTCACTTTCACCCAAATTGCCTTCAACCTTCAGATTCACAAGCAATTAGTCAGAATCATGTCTAAAAGGGCTTTTCCCCTGGTTACTTCCTCCACCTTCTGAAACAGAAGGTTGTCCCTGATATATTTCAAAAACTTACTGGAACCTTTTGTGTTTTACCATATTGCTTTTCCAACAGGTATCTGGGCAGCTAAAGTCTCCCATTACTACCAGGTCTTGCATTTGGATATTTCTGTTGTTTGTTCTAGAAATGCTACACCTACCTGCCCTTCCTGATTTGGTGGTCTATAGTAGACCTCTCTCATGACATAGCCTCTATTTTCTCCCCTTTTATCTTAACCCATTGTATGGGACCAGGACATAGTTTTGCCTAGCGGTCACAGCTGGGCTGAGGTCTGCCCACCGGGGAAGGGAGTTTCTGTGTCAGAGTTAGAGGAATCCCAAGGCCAGGTTCTGTAAACAGGAGTCAGGGTTAGAGTCAGGCCAGGTCAGAGACTAGAGGCAGTACCAGGTTAGGATCATGAGTCAGGGTCAAAGTCAAGCTGGGATCAGGAGCTGCAGTATAGTAGTAGCCAGCTAAGATCTATGTGGGTGCCCAGACATCTTCCTGGGCCAACCCCTGGGGTTGAGTAGGGGCACTTGTCCAATCAGAGGGCTGCAGGGTACTGTCACTCTGGGTCTCCTGGGTGGTACTTCCTGCAGCGCATATTCTCCATAGTGCTCCCTGGCTGTACCTCTACAGGGCCTTCCAGTGGGACTGTGGGACTATCAGGTGCTACAGACCCACATTCTAGTCACTGGGTCCTTACACTTAAACTTTCAACTGGTCTGCCTCTCACCTCCTTCTAGACCTCAGAACAAGTGACTATATTCTTGATGTATTACATAGCACCTTGTGGGCAGCAGGTGGATCCCTCCTTTGGGGAAGCTAGCCCCTAGCTCCACCCCTTCTGCCCATCCCCCCCTGTGGCCAGAGCCCCCAGACCTCGTGCCCCCCCATGGCCAGAGCCACAAGCCCTCCCCCCGCCCGCCAGGAAGCCCTGAGCACCACCCCCCTCAGCCAGAGGAGCCCCAGGCCAGCTGTACCTCCCCTCCCCACAGGGCCGGCTCCTTGGGAGGGGGCGGCGATCGGGGTTTGTTTTTGTTGTTTTTGGTTTGGCCAGGCGGCGCCGGGGGGGGGGGACTTGGGTGGCCCGACGTGGCGCTCGGGGAGGGGTTGGGTGGCGCTCATGGGGGCAGGGCGGTTGTTTTTTGTTTTTTTTGCTTGGGGCGGCAAAAATGTTAGAGCCGGCCCTGCCTCCCCAAACTGCCCTAGGGAAAAAGTCTTTTCCAAAACACTTTTGGTATGCCCAATGCAGGTTCCAGGACAGCTGAGGAGGTGCTATGTGCTACACAGTTTCCTGGGTTCCTCAATAATCCCCCTGGAGTCCATGGAGATTACTGAGGAACCCAGGAAGCTGAATAGCACATACTGCCTCCTCAGCCACCCTGGAACCTGCATGGGGCATAATAAAAGAAAAACTTTGCCCCAAACCTTGCAATGTGGGTCCTGCGGCAGCACCACAGGAGGCAGAGCCTCCCCTGGCCTATTATACCCACCACCCATGTAACACCTCATCCTTTTTTCTCTGCCTGTCCTTCATGAACAAGCAATGCCCCTCTATACCAATATACCAGTCATGAGAGTTACCCCACCAAGTCTCTGTGATGCCAATTAAGTCATAGTTTGGCTCATGTACTAATACTTCCAGTTCATTCCCTATGCTCCTTGCATTTGTGTATAGACATCAAAGACAGTGGATAAAGTCTCCCACTGTTATCCCTCTCGCTGCTCCTATGGCCCTCTTGTAATTTTCCATTTCCTGAACTGTGCACTGATACCTGAACTCTACACAGTATCCTAGTAACAGTCTCACCAATGCCATATGCAGAGGTACATTCAGCTCAATGAGAGGTAAATTCAGTGCCGTAATTTCAACTCCTACTCAATACCCCCCTGTTTATACATCCAAGGATCACATTAGCCCTTTTTGCCACAGCATCACACTATGAGCTTAGGTTTAGTTCTTGTCCATTAGGACCCCCTCAATCTTTTCCAGAGACACGGCTTTCCAGGATATGGTCCCTCACTCTGTGGATAGGGCCTACACTCTTTAGGACTAATTTTCAAAACCACTGAGGCACTTCAACATGCACATAGATACCTATAGGATTTTCAAAAGTATCTGAGCAGGTTAGAAAAAACATCTGCCAAGGATGGTCTCTACTGAACCTGCCATAGCCCAGGGAGATGAACTCGATGGCTTCTTGAGGTCCCTTCCAGGCCTACGGGTCTATGAGATCTAAGAAGTCATGTGATAAAGAAAAAAACTTGTGCTAGAGGAAACATAAAACAAACACAAATTGTGAAATAACAATTGTAAATTACAAAATCCTGGCAAGAACATAGGAAATGTTCTGCTACAAACACGGTAAGTGATTGTTTAAATACTAGCATCAATTACTATTTTCTGTGATTATTTATTATTAAACCTGTACACTCAGCAGAACAGTGACATGCATGTGCACCATGCTGACCAAGGTGTGCTAAAGAAAACAGGAGTAACCAAAACGCTGCTTTTAAAAGTGAATTAAAAATAAATAAGTAAAATGGAGTGAAATTGCATTTGCAGTGGCTTATAGAAAACAGAAATTTTCAGGGAATCGGAACAGCAGATAAGACTCACATCAAGTGACAATGAATTATTTTATGTAACAAAGACGTACGCGGCAATGTGCTTTAACACCACAGCCAAGAGAGGAGGTGCTAAGATGGCCCAGCAATGAACACAAGCCTCTCTGCCACCCAAGTCCTATTTTTGCATCTACTGCAGCAGAGGGCTCACCCCATTGTGATAACTTTTATCCCCTCTGCCCCTCACTATCCCAGAGTTTCTCCCGCTGCCCCTATCTGGCAGCACATCTCCCTCTGTCCTAACTAGGGTCTCTCCGTCCTCTCCCTGCACAGATTCTGCCCATCCCATCCCTCTGCTACAAACGGGGCCCCTCTGTGGCCCTTCAGCTGGGAGGAGATTCTGATGGCAAGTGAGGGCAGAAGCTTCAGCAAAGATGTTCCTAGTATCAACCCTGCATTGCATAAGAGAAAATGAAGATTTCCGGGACAGATGTCAGGTTATGCTTCTGCAGGCACAACGTTCTGAAGAATCACAGCAGCCTGTGCAGCAGGGACAGAAGGATGGTGAAGAAAATTGGCAGCATGTGACCTCCAGAAGAAGAAAGACGAGCATCCATGTACCAGCAATACAGATACAGGTGAGCAACCTTTTCATGTTCTCTCCACAGGTACTAATGTGGTGAGTGGACTAGATGATATATCTGAGGGAAGGGAGCACAAGGAGACTCCACTGATTGGAAGGCATCAAATACGCTGTCCTCAGGGCCACCAGGGGGAGTGGTGCGGAAATGGAGCAATTTGTCCCAGGCCCCGGGCCCCACAGGGGCCCCCATGAGAATGTCGGAGGCTCCCCCCCTCCACCTTCCCCCATCCCCCAGCGCCTCAGCGTGCCACGTCCAGGAGCGGCCCTGGACAGCGCTGCAGGGGCATGTCTCAGGCAGGACCTGAGCTCCCGCCGCTCATGGTAAGGGGGCAGAGCTGCAAGCTGCCACCCAGTGGCAGGAGCTCAGGCCTCACTGGAGTCACGGCGCTGCAGTGCTGTCCAGGGCCGCTCCTGGATGTGGCACGCTGAGGCTCCGGGAGAGGCAGGGGTAAGCGGCATGGTAAGCTCCTCTGAGCCGGGCTCCACCCTGACCACCCCCCGACAGCCCTGACCCCCACCTCCAAGCTCTGCCCCACTGAGCCGAGCATCCCCCTGACCCTATCCCCTGCCACAGCCCTGACCCCCCAGCTCTGACCCCAGCACCTCTGAGCCAGGCACCCCCCTGACCCCATTCCCCCCCAGCCCTGATCCCTAGCTCCGAGCCCAGCCCCTCCGAGCTGGACACCCAACAACCCAGAGCCCAGCTCCCCACTCAGCCCTGGGCAACAGCAGCGCTACCCCCAGGCAGTGACAGCCCATTGGCACCAACCATCACCATCACCCAGTGACAGCTGTGGAAAAAGCTAATGTACTCAATGCTTTTTTTGCCTCTAACTACTCCACTGGGCAGCACAGTATGGGGAGGAGAGGAGGTTGTGACCTTATGAGTATAATATAATATCTCATTGAAAGGTGACAGGTCCAGAAAGAGTTAATTAACTCTCAGATTGACCTGACCCATGGCGGAACTGTAGAACCTGGTTAGGAAGATATGTCAATGAACAGAGCTTTGAAATGCAAGTCGGCATTGTTAGAGGTAGAAAGGTAGATGTTTGCTCAGGGCTTGTGATGTAAGCAAACAAGTCTTGTCTATCACTACAGCTTTGATTCAAAGATCAAAAAAGGAATATTAACATTTAGGAAGACACTGGGGTGAAATAGTTTTATGGTCTATGTGTCTCTTTGAAGGTTGTGGTAACCTGTATCTGAACTGTTGAGTGGATAAATTACCCTGTGCTAATTGCCAGGAGGTTTAGAAGAAGGATAGTTAAGCCTATTGTTTTCTCAGGCCAAAAGGCTGCAGAAAATGTATAAAAACCCTGGAACAGGATCCTGTTTCATCTCAGATCTGCTTTGGGTTTCAAGAGGGGGAAACCTTAAGCCATAAGGATTGAGCTCCCCAGTCATTGACTGGAGTCACCCTGAGTATGGACATTGGACTGTAACCTATGGACTATTTCTAAGCTCAGTGCTTTAACCACTGGGCTAGAAGTTATAAGGTGGGCAGTACCACCTCTTCCATTGAACAGCTGTTTGAATGGGACCCAATCTGGGAGGCATGCTGGGAGGATCAGGCCCCACATGCAAGATCGGTAGCTGAATGCCGATTTTCCCCCGGTCCATGACTCACTTTGGGGCTTAGGTGGAGATAGGCACCTCACACTCCTAGCATGGGGCAGAGAGGCACACCACCAGAGGCAGAAATAGGTGCCAAGGGAACTTGTACCTGAAAACAGGACGTGCATCTCCCCCTTTCTGAACCCCAGTGCCTGCACCCTGTCCCCAATTTCACCCATCAGTACCTCTCCTTCCCCTCCCTAGTGCTCCCCAACCCCCATTTCACTCTCCTCTGGACACCTTTTGGCTCCTGCACAAATTCTGCCCCTCCCACTTTCCTGTGTTAGCTCCTTTGTATTGCAGGAAGCAGGTTGTTGTCTCAAATGAGGGCAGAACGAGGGCAGTGGTTTCAGGGGATGATTTATTCTTCTTCTTCAAAGAATCTTATTCCATTAATCTTGAAAAGACTTTGGATTCTTAAAGGTTCAGTTGTGATCAGAGGCGGCTCTAGACATTTCGCCGCCCCAAGCATGGCGTCATGCTGCAGGGGGCGCTTTGCCGGTCACTGGTCCTGCGGCTCCGGTGGACCTCCTGCAGTTTCCACTGAAGCTGCGGGACCAGCGGACCCTCTGCAGGCACGCTGCTGAAGGCTGCCTGCCTACCACCCTCCCGGCGACCGACAGAGCGCCCCCCACGGCTTGCCGCCCCAAGCACGTGCTTGGCATGCTGGGGCCTGGAGCCGCCCCTGGTTGTGATCATAGGTGCTTCTCAGCCTCTTGGACAGTAATGGAGTCATAACAGAGGATTCCTTTCGGGGTTTGCGTAGGGTGTGGGGGCTGCTCCCTGGACAATGACAGACCACAAACAGCAAGGGAGGGCGATAGAGCCTGTATCTGCACTGCTAGATTCTGTCTCCTGCTGGTGCCTTGATGTTCAAGCCCCCGCCCCCACTATCCTGGGGTCTCATATTCTTACAAGGAACCCCCCGTGACAAGATGTTGACAGATGTTTTGATGTGTGTGTGTGTTCCCTACATGTGCCACCCCAGCCCTGCACAGACAGCTAGCACAGCAGACCTTGAGCGAACCACCCAATGACCACAAGATCAGTTAAGGGATGAAGGCACCAGGCTAGGCTTATTGTTGACGAAGCGCGGTAATAGCACCTGGAAGACTCTATGAAGATACTAAGATGTAGCTCATTCAGTGGCGGGACTTTCCGCTGCCTCCTAGGCCGGCCAAAGATGCTCCCTCTGAGACACATCTTTATACTCTGATACAAACAAGGTAGTACGGCCCCCTGACGTCACCTTGTACACCTTGGTTCAATTGAAACATTTATTGCATATTGTTATCTTGACCTAATCTTTTAGGCGAGCTCAGCGTGTTCCTGTTTTCCTTGGGGAATGTTTTTGTACCATTCTTGATATCAGAATGTTTTGGTACTGTTTGATGTCGGGATGTGTTTGTGTGAGTGCTTTGTGACTAGCACTTCTTAGTCAGATTCTGTGGACAGCTTCTACCTCATCTTAGCAGGGCTGGCTCCAGACATCAGCCTACCAAGCACGTGGTTGGGGCGGCACCTTGGGACTGGGTGGCACTCGGGGTTTGTTTTGGGGCTTTTTTTGGTTCGGCCGGGCGGCGCTAAGGGGAGGCGGGGCTTGGGAGCTGGGGCGCCGTGCTGGCTGGCGGGGACTTGGGCGGCGCGGTGCTCGGCTGGGGCGGGCTCCAGCGGCATGGCACTCGGGGGGGCGGGGACTTGGGCGGCGCGACGCGACACTCGGGTGGGCAGGGACTTGGGCGGCGCAGTGCGGTGCTTGGGGGGGCGGGGGACTTAGGCGATGCAACGCTCGGGGGACAGGGACTTGGGAGACGTGACACGATGCTCGGAGGGGGCGGGGACTTGGGTGATGCGACGCTCAGGGGGAGGGGCGACACAATGCTCGGGGGGGCGGCACTCTTTGTTTTCGCTTGGGGCGGCAAAAATGTTAGAGCCGGGCCTGCATCTCAGGTCTCTAATGCAAGGGCTTATGTCTCAGGATCTCTTCTTACTACAGGGTTTAAGTGAGCAGTGCGTGGGCAGGAACCCCTCAAATGACCAGAGTCATCAAACAGGAGATATTTCCTATTTTCAGAGGTAGAAACGGTGTATAATCCATAGACGCCAACTTTTAGTTTTCACAGGGGTGTTCCATCCCTGCTCTGCCCCAAGGCCCTGTTCCCACTACATCCCCTCCCCTGAGACCCCACCCTCGCTTCCCCTCTTCCTGCCCCACTCCATCCCTCCCCCAAGGCCTTGCCCTCACTCTGCCTCTTCCTGGCCATGCTCCGCCCCCTCCCTGAGGCTGCCGGCCACCAACCCACCGCTTGCAGCTCTCTGCCCTCCCCCAAACCCCTACCTGAGCCCCCAAACTGGTGAGCACTATTTTTTTTAGCTGTGAAATATCAGTTAAAGAAGAAAAAGCTGAATAATGAGCCAGCACGACATTAGTTGCTGGGTTTTCTTCAGCTTGACCCTGCGCTGATTAAAAAGTTAACACAAACACCAGGTAATTTTTTATAGATAGTATGAGGTTGTTCCCAATTCATAGAATCATAGAATCATAGAATTCAAGATCAGAAGGGACCATTATGATCATCTAGTCTGACCTCCTGCAAGATGCAGCCCATGACTTTGCATACTACAGATGTTAAACTAACAGGCCTGTAATTACCTGGGTCACTTTTTTCCCCTTCTTGAATATAGGAACTATATTAGCTAAGCTCCATTCGAACGGTACAACCCCCGAGTTTAGAGATTTATTAAAAATCATCGCTAACGGGCTTGCAATTTCACTCGCCAATTCCCTTAATATTCTAGGATGAAGATTATCCGGGCCCCCTGATTTACTTCCGTTAAATACTGACCTGTAAAAGTGGCCCGAGTTAAGGAAAAATTCCCCTCCCACAGAGGTGGGGCGTTTATATCTGTTGAATTCCTTGAGCTTTTTGTACATCACAATCATCCTACAGACAGGAGAAGTTTTCCTTACAGATGTAGATTTTAGATGTCACCTTTGTATTGTTTATAACATGAGGGATCTCAGCCTTGGACGTTTGAGCCTTTCAAGAAACGCTGTTCCATGTTCAGGACACTGGAGCATGTTCAATAACAGCAAAGTAGCAAATTCTGATGGGAAGCAGATTCTGATCTAGTGCACTTGCCTGTGAGCAGCAGCTCAGCACTTCTGCTCCACCCCCTGCCTGCAACACCCAGCTTGGGAAGAGGAAGAGGAGACCACACTGCAACCCTCCAGATTCCAGACCAGGGAATGTTGGGGGTGAAGGACATACACACATTGAGGGTGACAGGGGGAGTTCAGACATCAAACAGCCAAAAGACACAATATAATCTTCAAACAAAGCAAACCATGATGTTGGGGCAAATTCCATGATTTCTTTTGGGGCAAGGGAGAGGCTGACTCATGAAAAGCCTCACAGGGGCCACTGAAACAAGGGAGCAACTTTGGCTCAATCTCAGGACTTCCACAGCCTGTGCCGAGGTCTGCACCAGCCCCTGCAGCCACTGAGCAGGGGAGTCACAAACTTCCTCTCCTCTATCCCTTTGCCAGCACAGGAGTGAACCTGGCCCATTGAGCAAACCAGCTCCTGCCTCAGTTTCCACATCTATAAAATACATTTCTTTTTAATCCTGTTACAGTCTATGGACTACGAGGCCCCGTTGTGCTGAGCTCTGCACAGACACTGAGTAAATAGCCCCAAAGAGCTCACAGTGCAAGGCCCTGATCCTGCCAGGAGTCAAAGTTTCAGTCATGTCAAAGGATCCAATGTGTGTAAAGCTACTTTGCACTGGAGTCTTGGCAGCATCTGGGTCTAGGTTAGGGGAAGCTGCAATGGGAAAATGAGAGAAACAAATGGGGGGAGGAGAAGGGAGGATAGTCAGGATATGGATGAGGTAACAGGAAATCTTTCCCACAGATAGTATTTCTTAAGTTGGCTGTGAGGTTTAGTGGCTGTTGATTCAGCAGCTTTGAGATGCCAAAACAAAAGAGGAAATAGAAGTGCAAGGTTCAGATTAATTTTTATCAGGCCTCTTTAGAAAGATCTGAGTGCATGTATCCCTGTCTAATAATTAGAACATTAACATAGAACAGTTAAAGATGATGATACCATTGTAAATGTCACAGAATGAAATCTTAGTGATCCTTTTATTCCCTCCGCTCTGCCGTGTGAAGTGGAGAAGAACAGCGGGAGATCTTTGGCATCTCACACAAAGGGTGAGGTTTCAGCGGGTGTTTATATTTAAATGAAAAGAAAATTCCCATGGAAACATCTTCACTAAAGAAACATGAACAAAAACTCAAAGACACTAAATAATCAGAAACGTTGTCACCGACCAGGACTGGAAGAGGCCCTGGCTCTGATGTCTAAAGAGGAGAAGAAAATCACAGAGTGGCAGGTGGGTGTCCGAGTTTATTCCTCCCTGAGCCCTTCCCCCTGCAGCATTCCCAGGAATGACAGGGCCATAAAGCTCCAGGAGGAGGTTATGAACATGCTCTGGTTGTTTGCTCCATTGCACAGGCTTGGTGCCAGCTATGGGCCGGAAACTCCCTGGCACCCAGATCATCACCCTGCCCACTGCTCCACCCCCTTTTGTCCTCCTCTCCCTGAGGCCCCGACCATGCACCGCTCCTGCTCTGCCCCATGCCCGGCTCCCACTCAGCCCCCTCCCCAGAGGCTCCCCTCTCACCGTTCAGTGTTGGAGCTCACTTCTCTCCCCTCCCCCAAAGCCCTCTTGCCTGCTCCTTGCTTCTTTTGCCCCTTCTGCCTTAAGGGTGACTGACGGGGGAGGAACGGAGAGGAGCAATTGGCGGGGGCCCCCCCACAGCTGACAGGCAGCAAGCGGCGGGTGCTGTGGGCTTCGGGGGAAGAGTCGGGGCGAGGGCTCCGGGCAGAGCGCAGGCAGCACTCCAAAGGCAGCAGGTCTGCAGCCTGCCCCCAAAGGGAGGGGCGCTGCATCCTGTTTGGGGAAGCTCAGCCTCCCCAGGCCTATGGTACCTGCCATCCAGGGTGCTGGCAGCATCAGGCTGTGTCTCTGGTGGGGATCTCAGTGCAGCAGCTCCTGTAGGCAGAGGAGGGGCAGTTCCTGGCCCTTGTACAGTGGTGCAGACCCACCCCTGAGATCTCTGATAGGGGCAAATTCTCAATATTGGGTGCAGTGTTTTCACTATTCCATGGATCCTGTTTCCCTCCTGCACATGGGGATGGTGTGTCGGCTGCTACAGCCATCGGTTTTCAGTGGCCTCCATGACAAAGCTCTGCAGCTTCTCTGCAGCCTGGAGGAAACAGATTGTTCCTCCTCGCTCTGCACCCACCATCCCTGCAGTGAATCTGCCCAGTGCCTGGGCCAGACACTGGAGATGGGAGCTGGGAGGATGCTTTGCCCCCGTGGATGAGGTTCAGAGTCACTGAGCTGGCTGGGCTGGGGCCATGCTGGGAGCTAAGCTCTTCTGAACATCAAACCCAGTTGTGGGTGTGGAGCTCTGTGGAAAATCTGCCCCCAGGGTGCATCTACATGGCTCCAACAGCCAGCTGCAGGCTAGTCACTGAGTAATACCCAGGGGTCTGGGTGGGTGTGTACAGCCCGTGCTGCTGCGGCTTCATAGCTACCAGTACCCGAGCTAGCCACATCAAAGCTAGCCTGGGTGTGTCTACACACGGTGCTGTCACACCTTCATTGCAGTGGGGACACCCCCTGAGTGAGCAGAGCCAGGGGCAGGTCAGTGTCAAGCCAGGCAGCGCTCTGTCACTTTGCAGCCTCTGTTTCCATCAGGTGGCCACTTCATCCCAGTCACCTGCTACTGTCACTGTCACTTTACCTGTGCCTGTTTGTAGCCAGGTGATGAACCCATGGGGACAAAAGTCTGTTCAGATTCACCTGCCTCTTACAGTGAAATCCCTGCAGGGACCGTGGTGGGGTGTGAGGAAGACGCCAGCAGCAGGGATGAGAGGAGATAAAAATGGCCTTTTACAAGAGCAGAAATGCTCAGAGCTGGGTGCCTCTGGTTCTGCATCTGAAGCCGTATTTAGAGCCCGGCAGAAGTGGGCTGGTTTCCAGAGGACAGAACCGCATCAGCTCCCACTGCTGCACCGAAAGGAGCTGGTGCTCAGTTCCTCAGACAATAGGGATTTAGGTGCATAACAATTAACAGCCAGGTTTGAATGTGTCCGGCAAAGTGCCCAGAGAGCAGGTAGGGACACAGCTGGCATCAGCAAACCCGCTGCTCTGTGAGCCTAGAGGGCTCCCTAAAGGCTGTGATCACTGGGCACATGGGCATGGGGCACTCGGCCAGGCTGGGTGAAGCCAAAGCCAGTCCTGACAATGGCCTGGGCTCCCAACACCCATGTGAGCCCCCGGATGGCACCCAAAGGACTATTAGCACCAGCCTTAGGTCCTGAACTTGGGAGTAGGTTATCAAAGAAGGAGCATTGCTCACATGCTGCTGTCACAGCTCCCCTTGGTGTCTGAGTGCCCAGCACTGGGCACCCAAATGTCCCCATGGACACCCTGTGTGGCCCCCTGTAAATCTCTCCTGCTCCCTTGATTTCACCCCACTCCACTGTGTCCATCCCGTGCCACCTGCAATAACAGGCTGTGTCTTTACAAAGCACCCTCGACAACCCCGCTATGGAACTGTCCGTATTAACTCTGAACTAAAACAAACCCTTTATGGTACGTTTCCCAAAAAAGTCAATATCCTTACAAACCTGATACTGATCTAATCCCCTGCTTCAGGGACAGAGGTCCAGTCTGTGTAACTCAGCTTCTGGCTCACGTTTTCTCTCTGCCTTTCCTATTCTTCTATTTCAAGGGGAAAGTGAAGAATAGGAGAGAGATGATTGCAGGTGAATTTAACAAATTGCACACACTGCTGAGAGAGGAGGAGCAGCTGCTTCTGCAGAGCCTGGAGGAGGAGGAGAAGAGGGAGACTCTGCAGAGATTAAGGGAAAATGTAACCAAACTCTCCCAGCAAAGCTCCTCTCTGCAGCAGCTGATCACAGAGCTAGAGGAGAAGTGTCAGCAACCAGCTATCGAGCTGCTAAAGGTGAGATGGCATCAAAATGCATCTCCACAATCCAGAATTAGAACTCAGATACCTGGGTCTGGATCTGAACAATTAGAGTAAATGTGTTCTGTGGTTTACTGACATACAGAACATCCGGCTAAGGGCTCCATCAGTTCCAAAATATCCCAGTTCATGTTAGAGGAGAATTTTCCTCATGGAGACCCAGTGAGGCCATGGGAGATTAAATGGATGATAGAAGAATGATACTGAGCTGAACCCATCCCTGCTCTGACTCCAGAACATTGGACCCAACACAGGCGATAAACACAGATACTGATGGGTTGGGTCCCTAGAAGGGAGAATCCTTTAGCTAAATTCCTGTCTCTCCTACATGAATGAAACAAGTGTTAATGCACAATAGTGTACGAGATTTTACAACAAAACAGTGAAGCCTGGGAGGGTTGATCTATTTTCTAGATGAAAGTTTGATGCCCAGAGTGAAACTCACAGTTTTATGCACATTGTGTTAATACAGAACATTGATTCTCTTTTTTCCTTTCAGGATGTGAAAAGCACATGGAGCAGGTGTGTTTCCTATGTTCATTGCTCTTATATTCTTGGTGATGGTTCTGGGATGATGTGTGTACAGAGCAGCTGAGTGATGATGGGATGTTTTCTTCATAGGAGTCAGAATGTGAAAGTTCAGGAACCAGAAGCTGTTTCTACTGATCTGGAGAACGTGTATAAAATTTCCCTTGACATGAGGGAAGCACTGCAGAGATTTGGAGGTGAGTGGATTCTACTGGGACATTCAGCTGTGTTGTGCCTGCGGCTCTGGACAGAGCCTGGGACCCCAGGACACGCTTGCACCCAGCTGACAGGCTTGGAGCTGTGATAGCTGGAGGCTGATGTGCTCAGTGCTGGGCAGTTTGCCTGCTACTTACAGCCACCTGCTGGTACTTGCCCAGGTGTCTGACCAGGCCCCATCACTCTGACATCCTGACCCATCCATGGCTAAGTTACTGGGTGTCCCTGAGCCAGATGCTGTGAGGCCTGGACTGGGCCCATTGTGCCGGGAGCTGCACAGACGGGTAACGGATGACGTGTCTGTGCCTCTCTCCTGGGACACGTGAGGGCTGCATTGTGTGGCCACCATTCAGCACTGCCTCAGCCCCCATTAGCCAAGGCTGGCCCAGCTTTCTGAGCTGGAGGAGGGGCCGGTCTGGCTGCTGTGGTCTGACCTGGGCCGTGTGTTACTGGGTAACAAGCTGAATCCTACGGGCCCCTCGTCTGCTCTGAGCACAGCCCAGTGTGAGGTTGGGTCAGAGGTTTGCTGCTCAGTGAGTGAGACTCACTCACAAGAGTTTGACCCTGTCACAATGGCTGAGCCTGAGCTGCCCCCGTCCAAACCCCTCCCACAACCCCAGCACGGAGACCGGGGGCAAAGGCACAAACCTGACAGCGAGGAGGGACAGAGAAGAAACCAAGGCAGAGGAGAGGAGGGTGGGAAGGTTCAGTGAGCTCGGTCTGTGATTGTTGAACTGGCTCATTCCTTCTACCCCGCCCCCCCGCTCCTCTCCTCCCACCCATCCCCAGCAGGGGGCAGTCGAAGGGGCCAAGCTGGGTGTGTCTGTCCTGGCAGATGGAGGCTGCGCAGTCGGTGCCGGCTGCAGGGCCAGGATCTCAGGGCTCCGGGGAGCAGGAACCCCAGGCTGTGGGGGAAGCAGCTTCCTCTCTGTGACTGGCTGGAGCCAGCACATCCCTGCTCCCCTCCCCGTTCACTGCTCCCAGCCCAGCACCATCTGTGCCCACTGGGCCCTGAACCCGGCTGGGCTCTGGGCCATTCCACATCCCTGGCCCCTGAGCCTGTCGGGATCCTGAGCCAGTCAGCTCAGTGCCTCGTTCTAGGGGATCACCAGCCTCTGGGGAGCCTCCTGTCAGCCCCCCAGAAGCCCCGTCCGAGGCAGGGTCCCAGGCCCTGAGTCACTCGCTGGCTGCTCCAGGCTGGCCAGGCCCAGGGTCTCCAGCAGGGCTGTTGGTGCTGGCACTGCGCTCGCTGCCAGAGCTCCCAGCCCCTGACCCAGCCCGGCCTGTTGTCCCAGCGCTGACCCCTCCCCTGCGGGTGGGGACGCTGCTGCTCTCAATGGCTGAGCCCCTCTCTCTGCCGCTGCCTCTGCTGCTGCGCTCGCAGGCTCAGCCCGTGCCAGGGCCAATGCGGCTGCTGGGGCTGCTCCTTCCCTTGGCACCTGGGTTCTCTGTGTCTGGGGCAAATGGCCGGGTGAGTGGGCAGGGACCTGCTCAGAGACACACGCCCTGAACTGCACCCAGAGGGCAGATACCAGCCAAGGCCGGGCAGTAAAGTGCCACAGCGCTGTTGCCGGCCCAGAGGGCCCGACAGCAACAGTGGGGGTTCGTTGCCCGGTGTGCATCGCACTAATTAACACACCAGGGTGGAGAGCAAACCAAGTTTATTTGAGCTCAAAAAAAGGTGCCAGGGAGAAAAAGCATTTTCAAATCCTGCACACCCGCGCGCAGGCAGGGTCCCAGCATTTATACCCCCCTTGTTTTTCCCCCTTCCTCCCTCCCCCTTGCAACAGTTACACTTAACACTATAATGTAGCTTGTTAGAACTGTTCTCATTCGCATATTTATCTATGGCCTTCACAGCACAGACGCATGCAGATTTTCCTCCCCCTTCTCCCCCATCTTACTGCCGCTTTTTGCTGTTTCGAGCTGTCCTACAGCTGCAAGCTAAGAAAGCTGACAGTGACACATTTTGCTTGCTGTTTATTAGCATCTTAGGCTGGTTAAAGTTCACAGCATGGAAGAACTTTGGTTCACTCAGGCCCAAAGTCACAACTTTGGTTTACTTAGGCCTAGGGACACCAACAATTCCCCCCTTTGAGAATACTCCACAAACTTTTGGCAAGTTTTCTCAAACTTTAAAGACAAAAAGCAATAAAACTCTGCAGAAATATGTACAACTGCTCATTCCAACCCAGGAATGAATGCATGGACAAAAGAGTGGAATTTTGTTCATATAACAACTCAGGCCTGGTCTACACTAGGACTTTAATTCGAATTTAGCAGCGTTAATTCGAACTAACCGCTCAACCGTCCACACCAGGAAGCCATTTAATTCGAACTAGAGGGCTCTTTAGTTCGAATTTGGTACTCCACCCCGACAGGTGGAGTAATGCTAAATTCGATATGGCTAGCTCGAATTAGGCTAGGTGTGGATGCTAATCGAACTTAGTAGCTCCGGGAGCTATCCCACAGTGCACCACTCTGTTGACGCTCTGGACAGCAGTCCGAGCTTTGATTCTCTGACCAGCCACACAGGAAATGACCCGGGAAAATTTGAATTCATTTTCCTGTCTGGGCACTTTGAATCTGACGTCCTGGCTGGACATCGGGGCAAGCTCCGCAGCACCTGCAACGCTGCAGAGCTCTCCAGCAGAGGAGTTCATGTAATCTCTGAATAGAAAGAGGGACCCAGCATGGACTGACTGGGAACTCTTGGATCTGATCGGTGTGTGGGGCGAGGAGTCTGTGCTTTCGGAGCTGCGCTCCAAAACAGGGAATGCGAAGACCTACGAGAAGGTCTCCAAAGCCATGAGAGACAGAGGATACAGCCGGGATGCAACACAGCGCCGCGTGAAAATCAAGGACCCCAGACAAGGCTACCAAAAAATCAAAGCGGCAAACGGACGCTACGGAGCCTGCAACCACTGCCCCACCAGTGACCGTGGACTCTGACTATGGGACAGTGTCGACGGACAGTTCCTCGGCGATGTTCACGGACGGGGAAGATGAGGAAGGGTTTGTGGAGGACGAGGCAGGCGACAGCGCTTACAACGCTGGTTTCCCTGACAGCCAGGATCTCTTCATCACCGTCACGGAGATCCCCTACCAACCCTCCCCGGCCGTTAACCCGGACCCTGAATCAGGGGAAGGAGCAGTCGGTAAGTGCTTTAAACATGTAAACTTTTATTCTTAATATAACAGGAATCTGAAGAATGTGAAAAGGAGGTCTCTATATATATGGGGATAGAACAGAAATCCTCCTGGGAGATCTCCACGAAGCTCTCCTGGAGGTAATCGAAAAGCCTCCGCAGGAGGTTCCTGGGGAGAGCTGCCTTATTGGGTGCTCCGTGGTAGCACAGTTTTCCACGCCAGGCTTTCATGAGGTACTCAGGGAGCACTGCCTCCCCGAGCACGGCTGCATCGGGCCCTGGTTCGTGCGAGCTTTCACGCAGCATACGCTCTATATCTCCTTCAGTGACCCTCCTCAGGGTGATCTCGCTCGGAGACTCCTGCATCTAATTAGGGTAATTACTGTAATGTTACGCCTGGTCCAAAGTATTTTTAAAAAATCTACAGACACACGGCATAGCACAGACTCAGCACGCAGCTGCGTGACGAGTGTAACGGAAAGCCAAAGAATATAATGGACGCTCATGGAGGGAGGGGGGAATGAGGACGCAAGGTATCCCACAGTTCCTGCTGTCTCCGAAAAGTATTTGCATTCTTGGATGAGCTCCAAATGCTTCTAGGGTCAAACACAGTGTCTGCGGTGGGTCAGGGCATAGTTCGGCAATTTGCGCACACACCACACCCACCACCAGAAGTGAAAACAATCCTCTGTTGAGTCTTTTACATGTCACCCTATCTTTACTGAATGCTGCAGATAGACGCGATGGTGCAGCACTCAACACCAACATCCTTGCTCCCCCCACGCTATGGATGGCTGATGGTACAAAAAGCTGGAAATCCGTCCTCCTCATCAGCCTCTTGGCACATGGGGCAGTGCAAAAGGGCTGGTAACCATGCCGACTAGTATCAGTAAGGTCAATCAAGGGCGCCTGTCCCTAATTTTTGATGGCTGATGGTACAATATGGCTGGTAACCGTCCTCATCATTGCAACAGGGGGCTGAGCTCCATCAGCCTCCACCCTTCATTGTAAATAAAAGATTCAATTGCCCCTGGACTAGCAGAGGGATGATGGGCTCCTTCATCCACACTCCTTAATGTCCTGCCTGGACTATCATTGCAGCTGGAGGCTTCCTTCCAGTCATTTCTCACAAACA
The DNA here is from genome assembly GCF_020497125.1 of Mauremys mutica. NCBI lineage: Eukaryota > Metazoa > Chordata > Testudines > Geoemydidae > Mauremys > Mauremys mutica. The sequence continues at coordinate 44,068,759 of NC_059083.1, forward strand.
AGTCACTGTGTCTATGGTATGGTTGATGGTACAGTATGGCTGGTAACCATCTCTGCTGTCATGCAAAAGCAAACTCATGCTGCTGTGTAGCGCTGCTGGCCCGCCTCTGTCAGCGGCATCTAGTACACACTGTGTCCTGCATTATTTATTACTTCATCACAAAAGTGGGGGGACAATGGTACGGTAGCCCAGGAAGGCCGGGGTAAGAACGGAATGAACAGGTGGTGTTGTTGCAGGAGCACCCCCTGTGAATAGCATACAGCTCATAATTTATGCAGGATCGGACACAGAGCAGCTGTGCTCTCTGGTTCTATGATACAGTGGTTCTCTAGTACACTTGCCCATAATCTAGGCAGGACTGATTCTATTTTTAGATACCAAAAAGGAGGGATTGACTCAGGGAGTCATTCCCAGTTTTTGCTTTTGCGCCCCTGGCTGCTCGGCCAGGGGCACTTACGACAGCAGCAAATGGTGCAGTGCAAAAGGACAGGTAACCATGCCCATCTTATTACCATCTTATTACCAATTTATGGTATGGTTGATGGTACAGTATGGCTGGTAACCATCTCTGCTGTCATGCAAAAGCAAACTCATGCTGCTGTGTAGCGCTGCTGGCCCGCCTCTGTCAGCGGCATCTAGTACACATACGGGGACATACACAAAAGGCAAAACAGTGTCCATGGTTGCCACGCTATGGCATATGCCAGGGCAATTCTGGGAAAACGGGCTTGAAATGATTGTCTGCCGTTGCTTTCCCGGAGGAAGGAATGACTGGCGACATTTACCCAGAATCCACCGCGAAAATGATTTGTGCCCCAGCAGGCACAGGGGTCTCAATCCAGAATTCACAGAGACAGCCTAGACTCAGTTAATTGTTCGCCAAAATGTATCTTTGCAAGGAATTCACTCCCTGTTTCCCATCTCACAGCTTCCACTGTCTCCAGACCTGCCACAGCATCCCCCTCGCAGAGGCTGGCAAAGATTAGGCGGCGAAAGAAAAAGACAAGGGACAAGATGTTTGAGGAACGTATGGGCTGCTCCCAAGCCAAGGCGGACCAGCAGAGCCAGTGTAGGGAGACCGTCTCTCTGTACCAGCGCTCACACAGCGAACGGGAGGAGAGGTGGCGTGAGGAAGACAAGCAGGCGACTGAAACGCTGCTTGGACTAGTGAGGGAGCAAACGGACACGCTCAGGCGCCTTGTGGATGTTCTGCAGGACCGCAGGAGGACAGAGACACCCTGCAGTGTATCTGCAACCGCACTCCCCTGCCACAAAGTCCCATACCCCCCTCAACGAAAGTAATCAGAAGGAGGGGCGGCCGGGGACGTGAATACTGTCACTGCACCACAGCACAGTGCTCAAGTACCCAAAAGCTCTCATACTCTACCTTTGCCGAAGTCCTTCACTTCCACACTCACAGTAGTCCCAATCCCAGTCCCATCCCCTAACTGTGTACTTAATTAATAAAAATGCTTTGCTGTTAATTACTGTTTCCGTTATGTTTTTTCAAAGAAGACTGTGTTTGAATGGGGGGCGTGGGGAAGGGGGTGGTTAATTGCATAGGACAGTCACCTTTCCCAGGGTACAGACACGGGGGCAGGATCAGCAGCGGGTCACACACACGGTGCAGTCAGTAGGCACCCTGGTCGGTATGGGAGGTGGTTTCCAGGATCTGTGTGGGCGGGGGAGATGTGACTTTGCAGCGGGGGAGGGCGGTTACAGATCTTATACAGCGGTCCTTGTCCTGGACCGCTGAGTCACGCAGCTGAGGAATCTGTATCCGTCCTCCTCCACCACAAGGTCACATATCCGCCTGCACACAGAATTCCATAAAGAGGAATGGCAGGCTCCGTTGAAAGAAGCATTCCGGCACTGCGGACCGCTCTAGGAGCAGGAGCCTGTCATTCCTTGAGTTTAGAGGCGGTCTTTACATCACCGCACACCCTACCCAGCACAGCCTGCATCCCAGTTTCAACCCTTTCACGAAAAGTCATGAATAAAGAAACCTTTGTTAAGTAATAATGGGACATGTATTTTATTTTTACACGTGTGCTGGAAGTGGGGGTAACGGGGTGAACGGGGTATGTAACCGAAGAGGAGAGTCAACAGTAACTGGGTAAAGAAACAGGGGCAGGTTCAGCTTCTCTGTAAAGAAACTGAACAGTCACAGGTCACGCTGCTCGCTGCTCGCTGGTATTTGAAGAGTTCCTTGTCACTGTCCCAGGCGCCTGTATAGGGCTTCATGAGCAAGTGCATTAGCGGGCAGGCTAGGTCCCCGAGGATGACTATAGGCATCTGCACATCCACAACAGTTATTTCGTGGTCCGGGAAGAAACTACCTTCCTGCAGGCGTCTGAGCAGCACACAGTTCCTGAAAACACACGCATCATGAACCTTGCCCGGCCACCCGACGTTGATGTTTGTAAAACGTCCCCTATGGTCCCCCAGTGCTTGCAGCACCATTGAAAAGTGGCCCAATTTCTCAGCAGCTGACTGTGGAAGAGGTGGATGATAAAGTGCGAGGAGGAGAAAACGGCGATGATCGCAGCGGGCTCCATGCTTGCAGTGCTGTGGCGTCCGCGCTGTCACTGACCAGAAAAGTGCACGAACAGATTGCCCGCAGGCGCTTTCAAGGAGGGAGGGAGGGAGGTTGTGATTGACAGTTCAATGACGACACTTACCCAAAACCACCCTCGACACATTTCTCCCCCCAGCAGGCATTGGGGGCTCTACCCAGCATTCCAATGCGCAGCGGGGACTGCGGGAACTGTGGGATAGCTTCCCACAGTGCACCGCTTCCAAAGTCGACGCTGGCCCCGTGAATGTGGACTCAGAAATTCGAATTAGTGTATTTAGTATGGATACACAAATTCGACTTCATAAGGTCGAATCCACAAATTCGAACTAAGTTGATTCGAAATAGTCTTGTAGTGTAGACAAGGCCTCAGGGATTGGGGCACTGACTATAAATCAGGTAGGTTAATTCAGTCCCATATGCATCCTCCCCATGGACCCGGCAGGATTCGGTATGTGGGAGCCACACCCACCCTAACCGGTCCATATGCTTGGAAGGAGCACTGTGAATGTCCACACTTTCATCCAGAAAGTGTCCAAGTATGTCTCCATGACCACAGGTCAGATGGTACTCCTGATGCGTCTGTAAGGGCAGTGGGCCAAGTCTGGTCTAGATCCCACTGCAATGCCTTCCCAGCCTCAGTGATATTCAATACCATCTCTGTCAGTAACTTCTGGGTCATAGAACTAAGGGTGGAAACGACATGTAACTCACCAACTCCAGCCTGTACTTAAGATAGCTGAGCTTCAAAAATAAGGCTAGTGGCCTTTTCTAGTTGGCCCAATTTTTTATCATGTTCTTGGCTTTTAAGAATATTCCAAATGGCTGCTGCACTATTGGCCCTAGCCCACAGGGTTCTGGTCAATTTTCCCTTCTTTCCAGAGGAAATAACCCAGGCTTTTTGTTGTGCTAATCTAATGGCAGCCCCTTGTGAGCAATTTGGGTATGTAGAAGTGATCTGAAAACTGGATAAGGACAATGTCATTTAAAATCCAATTAGGGAGGGCAATACATACTGAAGGATTTATCCAGAACACAGGGCGCAGCCTGTAGAATAAACCCCAAAATCCAATTAATACCACATTCCCAAGCATGGGTCCCACAAATTTCTTCCTGCCAGTATATAATTCTTTGTTTCTTCACCAGGGTCAGTTCTCAATGTCCTTTTTAGTCAGGAATTCCTGGACTTTGGCAATGTCAGTGGAGTGAGTGTTCTATCTTCTTTCCCGAAACAGTCATGGTTCAGCATCCTACAGGGGAGAGGTTACCAGCACACCACCCTGTAATGGTTTTGCTTTTTCTAGAAAAGTTTAAAGGCACAGTATATCTGTCAGTGGACAAGGGAGAGGTTACTAGCACATCACCTTGTCCTTTTTCCCTGCTGTCCAGAAGGCACAGTAGAACTAGAAGATGGAATAGGCTAATCATCAGTAGGAGAATTCTCCTGATGTGGAGGGGTCTTTTTGCAGTAAGAATCATGGGTCCAGGCAGTCAGTCTTTGGCACTTCACAGTGGTATTGGTAGTCAGCAGGACTTAATAAGGGCCTTTCCAGCATGGAGCCAAAGCAGTCTTTCGTTGGTGGACTTTTACATTGATCCAGTCTCCTGGTTCCAAGGAGTGACAGGGCTGCTAGGGTCTTTGGGTAGCGCTTCTTTACCTGTGAGAAAAGAAATCTAACACATTTCATTAGTACTTGGCAGATCTCATAGCTGCATGGGCAAATTTAAGTCCCCTCCCTTTTTCTGGTTATCAGCCAAGTTTTAACTGTGAGCAGTGTCCTTGTTTGGGGCCAGCGCCTTATCCTTAGACTGAGCATGTTAGCTATTTTTTTGTTAGTTAACTCGTTCTTTTTCCTTTTTCCTTCTTGGCTTTTTAACCTACAAAGGAAACTTTTACTTTTTACTTATACACCTTTTTTTAACAATGAACACATATACATTGCTGTTATACAGTACATTAGTCTTATTTAATGTATGCCACATATATCCTTTTACTAAAATAACCTTATTACAGAGCTTTGGAACAACAAACCAGGACAAGCACACCCACTTTGATGAGTTCATTCAATACAACCTCTGGTCCAATAGCTTTCCGCCATCCCCAGCCCTCTGGCTAGAAGTCTGAGGTAGCCAGAAGGATCCCATGTACAATATGGGGAGTGGGTTAACTTTTCATGTCCTTGCTTTTAAAGACTGTTGGTATGCAAATTTTAATAACAATTGTTAATTAAAAGATTTGGCCAATGTAGTTTCTTTCTCTTACTTAAGAAAATGTATTAGACTTTAGTATATCACATGTTTCTGATGTATCCAAACACTTTGTATTGTAGGTGGAACAAAACAAGTATCTGCATTCCAATCCAACCCTTCCGCTTGATTTCAAACCAGACCATCCCATAAAAATATTAAACACAACAATTCTGGCCACGAGACAAACACCACAAGACAGAACATATAACACAAGACATAATTTTTACTGTGCCAGTAAATAATGGTACGTTGAATGCTGTTCAGCTGGCATTAGTTTTCTTTGATTATCTGAAAGACAAAAACAGAGGTCTACCCCTTCTGGGCAGTCAATCATTGCTTAAAATATACAAATACCCATGTTGATTTTAGGCAAAACAGGGGAATTGCCCATTATTTTTTTGTATGTGTTTCATAGGCAGCCCAGGTTTCAGTGGCTTCTACCTTATCAGTTAGATAATTTGCATTAACACAGATGCTTTCTGGCTTGCTTTTTAAACATTGAAAGAAAACATCACCACTAATAGTGCCCTTAGAGCCTAATAAAATTTCAATTACATAGCACTGTATACATTCTTTAGCTAATTTAATGAAATTGTTCATAGCCAAATGATTGCAATCTAATAATTTCTTTGCCTGAATTTATTTACAAACATTTTAAAGACACCAAGAACTTTTCTCTTTAGCATTTTTACAAAGTTCAACTGCTGTTCCCTCCAGCAACTACAGAGTTAACTCTTCACTCTCCTTTAAATCACTTGCTCTTCCCTTAAATCACTTGCTTGTCTTTCAACAGCCACTTACCAATTCAAATCACCATTCCAAATATCCTCCTGAGTATTTGAAATTCCCATGCTTATACTTACTTACTCCTTCCTTCGATTACACCCTCAAAAGTTTCCAACCTGTTTTCCAATCTCTCTGTCTGTTGCCTGCCCGCCTGGGCCCGATCCTGCTTTTCTCGCTGAACCGTCCCTTCCATGGGCACCAACTTGTTCCACTACCAGTTTAGCTAGGAGGGTGGGCTTCTTAACTAGCCCCCACCCTTCTGGTCTTTTCCCTAAAACATTTCTACTCACAAGACTACCCGAGTCCTCCCTTGTGAGGCTTGCCACCTGGGCAAAAATACATGGCCATTGGATAAAGACCATTTATTTAACACCCAAACCCCTTTAGGGGGTTTACCCAGAGACCCACCCATTTGTCTGCTGACACTTAAACAGAAAAGAAAATTACACAGAGAGCAGAGAGAATTACAGTCTAAGCTAGATTTTCCTACTTCTATTACATTGTCCGTTACAGGGGACAGGACAGAAGGATCTCAATACAACCTCAGAGCTTCATCACACTCATGGCTTCCACCCTGAGGAATTACGAACGAGAAGTTCAGTTCCGCCCACACACCTAACGCCCAAATGAACAGAGCAGAAAAACAACAGTAACCGGTTAAACAGAACAGAACCAGAACCAGATACTGTTTGCTTATTCTATTAGGGCTCACCTTTAATCATACAATCCTTAACATATAATACCAACAGTACCAAACAAAGCAAACATAAAATAACAAGGGTAAAACAGATAGATGGTGTAAATTCTGCAGGGCTCCCCCATTCTTAATTGCTCACCAAACTGACAAAATTTCTGTTACCAATTTATCCCTCGTGTCAGATGATCAGGCTGACACTGCAGGACGGTGGGGGAGGATAGAGAAAACACACCATATAACCAAATTTTAAAGCTTCATTAAAAATAATAAAACAACAATGGAGAGTGTTGGGAACGCTCCCACATCACTCAGGAAAAATATGAATGCCCCAAGCCTTAAGCCACTTTTTTTTTCTGCTCACACATGTCCAGACTGGCCACGTCTGTGTATAACGTTCAGAGAAGGGGAATAGGTGGACGGGAGATTATCCTGTATACAGCCTGTTCAGAATTTCCAACATGCTTCTACTCTTGGGACGGCTGTTCTTTTACACCCTGGAATCTCCTGCGGTGTCTTTTTCAGAGATTCCAGTCCAGGTCAGCTGCCTGTGGCTTCTCCAGTGTCACCAAGCCACACCGGCTTCAGGGTTGCAAAGACTGTTGGATCTCACTGGACAGTTAAGCTTTGCAAATGCAATCTCAGTTCTGTAACTTGTATTGCCTTTGGTTTGCCTGTCTCTATTTTTCCACAGCCAGCTGGGGCCGAAAGCAGTTTTTCTTTGCACTTAGCATAGTCTGCGCTGATTCTTGACCTTGAACACAGAGCAACTTTATCTCTGGGCCAAGCTGAATTTCAAATTAACCCGTTCCTAGACAAATTGCTCACACTGTGTCAGAGGCTTTTCTTTGGTGATTAAAAGCTCCTCTGAGATATATGATCTTAGCTAGATTGAAAGTACCTTCTAATGGGCATTGTTTAGATGGATCTTCACGCGTGTGAAGATTCCAATTCTCTAAATACCTGCAGGTTTAAGGACCACAATGTACGTACATGTAATATGCTGGGGTACCCTTAGGGGGTGAGGTGGAATGTTTAGACTGTCCCTTACCCATTTTCCACTTACACACACAGAGAGGGTGCCCTGTCTGCGCTAGCGGCTCATAAACTAAGGATCTCTCCCTACAGGGTACTCACACAGGAGAGACTAACGAGGATGACCTTGACTCTCCTACACCTCCCTTCAGCAAAGAGCGTCAGCTAGTCTCTGGGAGACGGCGCCGCTTACTCTGATTGCGTCCAGTGAGATGATCAGACTGTCAGTAGCCCACACGGAAAGGAAGTGGGGGAGAGAAGATGGGTTCACACACTCCTAGACCCAGGTAGCTTCCTCGCCGGACGATGCCAGGCCAAGTCAGCCCACCGTGGGTCGGATCTCCTAAAGATCCACTAGTTACCGGGCTTGCGTTAGAGTAGTCCTGGTTACGAGCTATCGCTTCACAGGGTACTCTGGGCGTCTTCCGGTAACAGTCACTCACACTGGTATATACACACACACACCAAGGCCATTATTTCCTATTACCAGGATGCATTTTATCTTGCTGCAAAGTCAATAAGTTCAGATGGCATGAGCCCAACAGAGACAGACATCCCCGCGGACAGTCCTCCTCCCAGTGCAGCTCTGGGGCATATGATGGGGGATTTTTACAAGAGCTCTCCATACAAACAGCTTCAGAAGCTACCCATTCGCTGACAAAACAGGAGTAATTGAAGGATCGTGTTGTAATTAAGTGATCCTTCCGGTGGCCACCTTTCCGCTGATACTGAGGCCAGTCTACTGTACAAAATCTTTTCAGTTTACTTTTAGTCAATGGATCTGATTCAAACACTTTCCAATTTGCCAGAATGCATTCTAAGGGTGTACACTGTGCCCTGCCGGCTGTACTCTGTCCCTGCCCCATACTCTAGGAATATGGAGACACTGGGCATCCCCAGGTCCTAACAGGCAAAAGTCCACACCCCTGGACTGTTCCTACCTTATCCACAGGACCGGTTCCTCACCGTCGCCTGCAACAGCTTCTCCACTATCTGAGTGCGTTGCACTGTTGCGTCCCCCAAGGTCGGCCTGACGCTTCTCTGCCGAGGCCCCCGGTAAAGGCACCAGTGCGCGCTGGGTGTCGGATGTGATCATCGTCCACCGGCCATCGGAGGAGTCTGGGCAAGGCACAATTTTGCCTCAAGCCCACCCAGGGACGCCAAAACTGTTGCCGGCCCAGAGGGCCCGAGGACAGCAACCGTGGGGGTTCATTGCCCAGTGTGCGTCACACTAATTAACACACCAGGGTGGAGAAGCAAACCAAGTTTATTTGAGCTCAAAAAAGGGTGCCAGGCAGAAAAAGCATTCTCAAATCCTGCACACCCGCGCGCAGGCGGGGTCCCAGCATTTATGCCCCCCTTGTTTTTCCCCCTTCCTCCCTCCCCCTTGCAACAGTTACACTTAACACTATAATGTAGCTTGTTAGAACTGTTCTCATTTGCATATTTATCTATGGCCTTCACAGCACAGACGCATGCAGATTTTCCTCCCCCTTCTCCCCCTTACTTACTGCCGCTTTTTGCTGTTTCGACCTGTCCTACAGCTGCAAGCTAAGAAAGCTGACAGTGACACATTTTGCTTGCTGTTTATTAGCATCTTAGGCTGGTTAAAGTTCACAGCATGGAAGAACTTTGGTTCACTCAGGCCCAAAGTCACAACTTTGGTTTACTTAGGTCTAGGGACACCAACAGCGCTGAGATTAACTCTTTCCTTCCACCCACCCCAGCAGCCCCGGCCGGTCAGTGCCACTCAACTGCCTGTGCTCTGACCCCAGGGACCCGAGTCTGGCAGCTCAGGGGAGTCTCTGGGTAAATGTGTGGGGCAGAGTAACCAGGGCTCCCTGAGCCGCAGGGTCCCCGTGTGCAATGGGGAAGGCCCCGTGCTGTCATGCAGCCCTTAGGTGCTGGGCAGTGAGTGTTGTTATTGATACCAGCCTGAGCCATTTCAGGGTATCTTGGCAAGCATCTTGCCTCAGTTTACCCTCTTTAGCACTCCTTAAATTACACCTCACAGTCCAAAAGATCTGAGAGAAAAGACCCCTCCTAGGGTCCACTCTGAGTCCAAGTAAACCCCGAAATAAAATCTTTTCCCTCACTCTGCTCCAGCCTCCAGCTCTCACTCCAGCTCCTCATTGTCCTCAAGTCAGGAGCCCTCAGTCCTTCCTGGAGCTGGGCTTGGATTAGGTTCCATCATGGAATCGGATGACTCCAGCCCTCCCTCCTGGAGCTGGGTCATTGCAGACTGTGCCTTTATTCTCTGCATCCACTTTCTCCAGCCAGGGGCAGCTCTCCAGGGTTCTGTCCTGCTCCAGCTCCTGCTGTCATTGTCATCTCTGGCAGCTCCTCCCCGTTAGGGGAGCTCCTCTGCCTAGGACAGTGGTCCCCAAACTTTTTTGGTCCTGCCCTCCCTTACCTGGTTTGTGCCCCCACCCTGGGAGCTGCTGTCAGGAGCTGGGCCAGGAACGGGGCTCCAGTTGGGGCCAGAAGCTGAGGGCCATGGCTGGGAGTGGACCTGCAGTTGGGGCTAGGAGCTGGGGGCTTCGGCTGGGGGTGGAACCATGTTTGGGGCTGGGACTGCAGCTGGGTTCTCAGCCTGGAGTAGGGCCGGGAGTGGGTGGCTGAAGTCGGGGCCGGAGATGCAGCTGGGGCTGAGGGTGGGGCCGGAGTGGAGCTGGGGGCAAAGCAGGGCTGGGTAACATTCCCTTCCCGCACCCATGGGGGCTAGTCCAGGCCCCGTCAGGCCCCCCAAATGTTCCTCCACACCCCCTAGTGGGGCATGACCCACAGTTTGGGGAGCACTGCTCTAGGAGCCCCTTCCAGGCCCCTTGCTCTGGTGAGCTCTCCTGGGAGCTCCTCTCCTCAGCAGCTTCCTGTCCCTAGGATCCCTTCAGCTGAGCCCTGGTTACCCTTTATCAGCCTCATGAGCTGTTTCACTGCCGACTAGCCACCTAGGGATTTAATTACTGCCAGGTTGGTCTGGGTTGTCTCATTCTCCCTTACAGGAGCCTGTCACAGGTCGTCTGGTCCCTGACTCCCCTAAAAGGACCAGCCCTCTTGATACATTTCCCCCCACCCCTAGAGCCAACATGTATTCAAAGGGAGGCTTGACCATGGCTGACACTTGGTTATGTTCTGCTAGAAAAGTTTCAAACTCCAGGGAAGTAAATTGGTGGCCACTTCCAGGAGCTGCACGGACCTAGGGAGGCAGGGAGCCGGCCTTAGCCCCGGGCCCCCGCTGCGCCACTGACCAGACTTTTAATGTCCCAGTCGGTGGTGCCAACCAGAGCCGCCAGGGTCCCTTTTCGACCAGGCGTTCCAATAAAAAAACAGATGCCTGGTGACCCTATGAACAGGTGGCAACCCTAGGTCCTGTCCATATGTCCCAGTAACACCCTGCTGAGCCAGGTACAGGCAGCCACATGCCAGCCCAGGCCCCTGGCAGGGATGCTGAGCTGCCAGCTGCCATGGTCACTAACAGTGTTAACTCTCTCACATGCCACTCACCAGGCTTAGAGCCCCCAGGGCCCTGGGCCCAGCCCCAGAGCAACTGTAACCTAGAACCAGAGCAATGCAGGGCTGGAAGGGCCCTCGAGAGGTCACCTAGTCCAGTCCCCCACGCTAGGACAGGGACTAGACCATCCCTGGCAGGGATTTGTCCAACCTGTTCTTACAAACCTCCAGTGACGGGGATCCCACAACCTCCCCTGGAGCTGGGTCCAGAGCTTCACGGCCCTGAGAATTAGAAAGTGTTTCCTCCTCTCCAGCCTCAACCTCCCTTGCTGCAGATTGTGCCCATTGCTCCTCGGACAGGCCCTCGCCCTGCCCGCTGGGGCACTGGCTGTGTCACCAAGCCTGAGCGTTGCTGTTATTGCACTGAATGGCTGGTAGCGCTGGACTGGCTTGGGGGGTAGTGAGGGCAGCTGGGACCTTTAACTCCCCAGTCACCAATCTCAGCCCAGGCTCAGAGTCCAGTTCCCAGCAGACAGGAGCTCACATCATAACTCGCTTTAACGGCAGCCTCACCGGCCATCTCCATAGGGCGGCCAAGGCCTGAATGGGCCGCAGGGACGATTCCTCCCCAGGGAGATGCTCCAGCAGATGTCAGGGCAGAGCCACGTTGGCAGGAGAAGTGGGGGACTCACACGGCCTCTATCTCATTATACCCTCGATACACAGAGCTCCAGCAGCCGGGATGTAAAACCCAATTCGTACCCCCAGCACCCAACTCACTGACACTGCCCCAAGGGTCCTCTCCTACTGGGGTTGGGTATTGATAAGGGGCACTGGAAGAGGGGGGCCAGGGGGCCATGGCCCCATCACTTTTACCAATGGGAGGGCTGTTCCCTCCCACTTTTTACCAGCTGTAGGGGTGAGCGACGCTGGGGGAGGGGGCCAGGAGGAGAGACCAGGGGGTCAGGGTGTGGGGAAGAGGTGGTGTGAAGGCAGGGGCTCAGGAAGAAGGGGCAGTGTGAGAGCGAGGGTTCAGGGATGCGGGGACAGGAGCTCAGAGAGAAGGGCTGGCACGAGTGGGTGACCCCTCTACTTTTAGGGAGCTTCCATCACTCCTGGGGAGAGCACCATACCGGAGCCTGATCCACGGGCACATCTGTGTATTTGCCGGGTGCGCAGAGCTCTCTGTGTGGAGACACTTTCACGCTCACCCAGGAACCTGTGCTGGGAGGCCCCACTGCCCAGAAGGCTGAGGGCTCTCACTCCCCTGCCCTGGGGGTGAAGGGAGGGGCCCTGGGGCTGCTGTTCCCCATCCACGGAAGGGGGTGAAGGGGATGTGGACACAGACAATGTCCCCTCTTGCACTGTGAGGGGCAGACCCAGCTCCACCCTGGGCTTCAGAGCCTGAGCTCCAGCCAGAACCTGAAAATCTATGCAGCTAATTTTAATTCCAAAGAGGGAGCCCCGTAAGCCTGAATCTGTCCACCCTTTTACAAGACTCACTTCTGCAGGCTGTGTAGAAGGACCCAAAGTGTCTCCAGGGTCTGGGTGTGAAAGTTCCCAGCGTGTCTGTCCCAGGGCTGGTTAATGGGAGCGAGGGGGGTGGCTGACGCAGTCGTTAGATGGAGACACCTGAGCTCCTGGGGCTCTGAGATGGTCTCTGTGACTGTTGTCCGCTCTGGGAGATGCCCAGGTGCAGCTGCAGAGGGTCTGTGCCGCTAGCAGCGTCCATGGGACAAATGGCTCTGGGCAGACAGTTCAGGCTGGAGCCAAGTCTCCATTTTCAGCCTAATTTGTGGGGGTGAGATCAGGGGCCCAGGGGGCATTTGTCTGCAAAGGGCAATTAAACAGCAGCTCTGGAGTGTTTCATCGCTGATGTCCTGAGCCTGGCCTGCCTGTAATTGAATTTCTGGGGATGTTGACAGTCTCTCATTGCAGGTCACTGGGATTGGGGCTCCTAAATTGCTCAGACAGGTGTGCAGTGGAGCTGGGTGAAATGTTTTGGAAAAATAGTTTATTTGCTGCAAAATTATATTTCGGGTCAAGAGAAACTATTTGTGAATCCATGTCGGGTTTGCTGACTGGTTTCAATTAAGAGAAAAAGGTGCCGCCGCTTCCCTTGTAGCCTTTAGCCCAGTGGCTGGGCCCTCAGCTGGGAGCCCCAGGTTCCATCCCCCTGTGTGATGGCATGAGAGCTCGACCCGGTGAGCTCCAGGTGTCTCATGACGCACCCCTGTGTGTAAACACTGCCATGGGCACTGGGCCAGAGCGTGGGAGAGAGAATGACTCTTCAGCCCATTGAGTCAGGCCCCCACCTGGGAGCCCAGAGTCCAGCTCCTCTGCTCCAGTGACCCTGTAATTATTGATCCATAACCCCAGTGAGGGCCGGCTCCAGGCAGCAGCCTACCAAGCACGTGCTTGGGGCAGCACCTTGGGAGGGGGCGGCAATCTGGGTTTGTTTTTGTTGGTTTTGGTTTGGCCAGGCGGCGCTGGGGGTGGGGCGGGGACTTGGGCGGGGCGGCGCGACGCGGCGCTTGGGGAGGGGTCGGCGCTCTTTTTTTTTTTGCTTGGGGTGGCAAAAATATTAGAGCTCGCCCTGACCCCAGTGAGGGGAGGGGTTATGGCCCCTGGCACAGCAGTGTCTCAGCCATGTCTGCCGGGGTTTCCTTGCACTGATGTAGCTGCACCGGTGCTAACCCCTAGTGTAGACGCGCTGTGCTGGTGTGAACTGGGACTGGTCCCCGGAGCAGCTTCTCCCAGATGGAGGGGGCAGTAAGTGGGGAAATGCCCCCTCCCCTCCCCACTGTCCTGGCCTCATTAGCAACAGCCGATTAGCACGCATTTATACCCCCCCCCCGAATCTTCCACTGTAATGCCCCCCAAGTGAGCCCAATGCAGACAACTGCCGCCGTGGGGGTGGGGCTCAGCCTGGCGAGGGGAGGGGCTGGCTGTGGGGTTTTCCTGGCTGGAAGGTGGGGCCCGTGGGGCTTGCCAGCATGGAGAGTCCCAGCTGCTCTCGCTGGGGCAGTGCTGCACCCCCAGTGTGTGTGGGGACAGCACCGACCTGCTCTGAGCGAGAAACCAACCACACATGGCCCCAAAGCAACAGAGATTCCCTGGTGCCTGCCCCTCCCTTACCCTTCCCCCACCCCTGTGAGGGACCCTGGACCCTGCGTCTATTCTGACCCCTCACCCACATCCCTCCTTCTCTTCTCACTCCCTTTCTGCTCCCCTGGGCCCCTGCCCCTCTACTCCCACTTTGCCTCCCTGGCACATGCCCCTGCCCTCCACCCATCTCTGCCCCACTGGAACAGCCCATCCCTTCTCCCCCTGCCCTCCTGGCATCTGCCCCTCTCCCCCAAACATCCTCTGCTCCCTGGAGCCCTCCCATCACTTCACACCCCCACTATGTCCTGGCATCCACCTCTGCCCCTTCCCTCCTCTGTGCCATGTCTCCCACCCCTCCCCTCACCCTCCTCTGCTGTCCTGACTTTCGCCCTTCTTACTCCCCTCACCCCTCCTGACACCTGCCCCTCTCCCCACCCTCTCTGACCCCTGGCACCCGCCCATTCCCTCACCCCCTGTGCCCACCCCTCCTCTAGCCCCACTCTGACCCCCTGGCACCTGCCTCTCCCCAATCCCCTCCCCTAACATCTCCCTCTGCCCACCTGCCCTGCCTCTCACCCCTCTCTGCCCCCTGGTGCTTCTCCCTCCCCTCCTCTGCCCTCCCTGTGCCTGCCCTTCTGCTCAACCCCCTCAATCCCCTGGCACTTGCCCTTTCCCTCCCCCCGCACCCTCCTGCTGCCTCCCCCTTCCCTCCCCTTGCCCCCCAACACCTGACCCTCCCCTTGGCCCCTTCCTTCCTGGTGCCCAGCCCCTCACCACCCTCTGCCCCACTGACCCTGCTCTCCTCTTGCCCCTCTGCCACCATCCCCCATGCCACCTTCTCCTTATTTCTCACCCCTGCCCCTCCCCTCCCCCTCTGGCTCCGTGACACCTGCACCCCTCACCACCCCTCCAGTCCCCTGGTGCCAGCTCCTCCTCTGCCCCAAGTCCCAGCTCTACCCTGGCCCCATCTGCCTTCCTGGTGCAAGTCCCTCCCTCACCCCCCTTTGGGACCCCTGGTCTCAGCCCTTCCCCTCACCTCAGCACTGCCCCACCCCTCCCCTTCCCTTCTCCTAATCTCTGGGCCCCACCCCTCCCTTCATCTTCCCTCTGCCACCCTGGTGCCCACATCTCCCTGCACACACCTCTCCCCCCTAGGTCCTGCCCTTCTCCACACCCTTCTCTCTGCCCCCCTTCTGCTCACCTGCTCCCTCACCCCACATTCTGCCCCTTTGGCACCAGTGCCTGTTCATTCGCTCCCCCCCATGGTTCCACCTCCCCACTCCTCATCATCTCACCCCCTGGCAGCTCACCCGCCCCTTGATTTCCCCTGCCCCATTGGAGCTTCCCCATTTCCGCACACCCCTCTGCCCCCTGGTGCCTTCCCCTTCCCTTGCTTCCCTGTGCCCCCTGGGGTCCGTCCCCTTCTTCTTCCCTGGTGCTCACCCCTCCCCTCTCCCCGTACAGCCTCCTGGAACCTGCCCTTCCCTTCACACCCCTCTGCCCCCTGGTGCCTGCCTCATCCCTTGCCGCATTGCCCTTGTGCCTGACCCTCCCCTCTGACCCTCCCTCTTACCCCTCTGCTCCTGTCCCCTCCCCCTCCCCTCTCCCAGTATCAGTCTGTCCCCTCCCCTCCCCCGCTTCCACTGACACCTTCCCACCCCTCCCCTCCTCCTGCCCTTCCCCCTCATTGTCTCCTCGCAGGCAGAGGGGCCCTGACTCCCCTCAGGCAACAACACCCCCTCCCCTCACAGTGATTAATGGGGACTCAGGTTAATTTCCCTTTGATCTCAGTGACCAGCCCCTGCCCCCGGCCCTGACTCTGTGACTCTCTCCCCAGTGGACGTGACTCTGGATCCAGACACGGCAAATCCCGAACTCGTTCTGTCTGAGGATCGGAAACGTGTGAGACTCGGAGACACTCGCCAGGATCTGCCCGACAACCCTGAGAGATTTGATGGTTGTGTCTGTGTCCTGGGCGCTGAGGGGTTCCCAGGCGGGAGGCGTTACTGGGAGGTGGAAGTGGGAGACAAGACAGGCTGGGCTCTGGGGGTTTGTAGGGAATCTGTGAGCAGGAAGGGGAAAGTCACAGGCACACCTAGGAATGGATACTGGGCCGTGTTGCTGAGGGATGGGGGATACAAGGCCTGCACCTCCCCCCCGATCCCCCTCCCCGTGAGCGTCAGGCCCAGCCGGGTGGGGATTTTCCTGGACTATGAGGCGGGCGAGGTCTCGTTTTACAATGTGACTGACAGGTCCCATCTCTTCACTTTCACTGGCACCTTCTCCGGGAAGCTCCGCCCTTATTTCTGTCCTGGTCACAATGCTGGGGGTACAAACGCGGCTCCCCTGATAATCTGCCCGGTCCCAGCTCAGGCTGGAGGGAATCTCTCTCCCTGACAGTGACCCCGCGGCACAGACTGGCCCCTCCCAGCCCTGCTGCTCTGCCGCCCCCAGTGGTGAGGGCCAGTTACTGCAGCAATTGGACTTTCTGTGCTGACCGGATGCTGCCAGTTTCCCTTTTCAACTGGAGGTTCCAGTTGAAAACCAGACACCTGGGAACCCCCAGCCCCCACCTTTCCTGTCCCCTACTCCAGGGGTAGCAGATGGTGTGGGATGGGATCATTCACTCCAGTCAGAATTTTTTACTCCTGTGAAATATCAATGTAAAATATGAAAGAAAAAAGATAATTTTAATTTAGAAAATATTATTGTAACAAGGTGTAAATACAAGACTATTTTAATTTACATTTCAACAGTATTTCAGAAAACAAGCATCTAAATATATTTGTAGAAATGGAATTATTTACATTTTTTTATCTTTCCCTCAAATCTATAGTAAAGTTTAACTTCTCTAAATAACGTCATTTGTATCTCAATTGTGGGATTTCAAGAAATCCAAAATATTTATCTTAATAAAATAAACATTGAATTGTCAGACTGGGTTGTTCAGTTACAATGTACATGTGTCATGAACATCACAACTACACACATGTGCAGCTGGTCCCTCTCTCTCTCTCCTTCTCCCCCTCTCTTTATTGTCTTGACTGGTTCTCTCTGGCAGGCAGGGCACATACACCCACCTCCTGCACTACATCTTTGAAAATTAATAGTTGAAAAAATGATAGAATTAATTAAGCAATATATTTCAGTTAATTCACACAAGATTCTAAAATAATCTTTGAACTTCTGTCAGCATTAATTCATGTTATCTTTAACTTTCTATGTACATCTAATCAGTAGTCAAGATATGACCCTTCCTTTCTTTTTCTTACATCAATTAACAAAACACGGTCTCCAACCTCATATGCTCTCTTCCTATTGATAGAAATCTTTTTTACAATCTCCAGTTTTTAGTTTATTTTTCTTTAGAAATATTATTTGCAGGCAATGTACTGTCACTGTGCACTGTTGATTTCAATGTACTGCCAGGCTCTTCATGTTCTTGGCTATAAGCACACAACAAATGTAGTTTGATAAAGAAATAGAGAAGGGGTTGTATTCCTTTACTCAATCATCACACACTAACTTAACTGTATTAAAGACGCCGGCACTTAATGACACATAACATAAAATTTGGTGAAGCTTTTTGGCAAACCTTCCTTCTCGGCCATAAATCAGTCGAAAGGGTGATATTTTTGTTGTCATGTGAGGTTTAGAGTACAAAGAAAAGAAAGTTTCTCCAGGAAATTCATCACATTTCCTCTGGGTTCTGTCCACCACTTTCTCTGATGCTCTGTAAAAATAGTGACTGATTGGTCTAATTCCTTGAAATTAGCTGTTGTACCTAATTTCTTGAAGATCCAGCTGAGGAGAGTCTGAGGGGAGGCACATCACATGGCATTGCTAGGACTCCTTTTTGTTTTAAACTTGATGCGTTATGAACATTTTCAATGTCATAATTCAGTTTTGAAGATTTATTCACAATATTCCATTCATGGCAGAGTGCCCTAAACGTACCTTGATTATTTGAAAATAAATACCCTGAAATTATCTTTATTGGATTCATTTGTGCTTTTTATCCAGTCTACTGTTGTCTAGGTGGCATGGGCTCCTGAATCTATAGGTTAATATACAACATGGTTTTTACTATCTGACAAGACACAAAAATGTGTTGTCACTCAGAATTTACAGCATGAAGTGTCATGAAGAGATTGCAGGCAATGTTCATTTTTAAATTTCTAACTGTGAATGGGCTCCCCCATCAGTTCCTGTAACCCCTGGCTGGCAGACCTCTCTGTGTGAATGAAGCAGCAGGCAGTCTGCCAGGGAACCTCCACCAAGCATCTTTTATAACTTTTTATGGTGCATCACAACATAGCAGCAGTTATGAGGAGCCCCTTCCTGCTCCAAATGAGAATTTTATACAGCTGCTTTCTTCTCAGCACTGAGCTAGTGACCTCATCAGGCTCCCTACAGCTGCAAGTGATCCCCTCTGCCCTTCCAAACCCAAACTGCTCAGTCCCTCCTACTCTAACTGCACCCGGTGCCCTGGGTGCTCTCAGTGACCAGGGTGCTGGCTTCCAAATAGCTCAGTTTGTAACTGCTAACAGCCCCCATCACACAGCTATGAGTGTGTACTTGACCATATAGTGAAAATGTAAACTGTTACCTCCTTATTCAATTCAGAACCTAGATCTGCCAGTATCTGCTCTGCATGGCCATGTTGATATATAATTTTACATGTCTTCTTCTCCACCTCATGTGCTGTCATAGTTCTAAGTGGAAATTCTTCTTCCTCTTTTGAAAAATCACCTGTAGCTGTCAGTACATACTGGTATCGTGTCTGTGGTACTGGATAGAGCCTGATCAAATTTGCTCTCAGGAGTTCCCAGGGTTTAACAACCTATGTGCAAGAACACAGGCTGGATTTATCATTTAGATCTTTCCTATGACATTTTTATTATAATCCCATATATAGTAAGCAAAGTAAACATTATAATGTGGTTTCTGTAATAGTTGATGTCTCCACACAGTCAGAATCTAACTTTTGGTGTTTTTCAGACATAAATAAATAGAGGCCAAACTTCCGCAACTGAAAACTTGCGTAAATACGCTGTCACTGTGCCAGCACAGCGGGCAATAGAAGTTGTTGCTGCACTGTGTTAGAGCTGATTTGAGGCTTTATTGTGCAGCAATAATAAATACAGATAATGATAAACAATTACCTTGGCTAATATTTAAAAACACTTCAGATATATTTAACATGGGGACAGATGCAAAGTGTTTGATTTAACTAGGAAACATCTGCTCAGGTCCACTTCATTGCAAGGCTTGTAAAGTTGAGTCCAGTCCAAGCAGGACATTTGCCTGGCATGAGATCCTGTATGAACTCCTTCAAAGCATATGACAGACAGAGCAGGGTGACCAGAACCTTC
Organism: Mauremys mutica; assembly: GCF_020497125.1. Lineage (NCBI taxonomy): Eukaryota > Metazoa > Chordata > Testudines > Geoemydidae > Mauremys > Mauremys mutica. The sequence continues at coordinate 44,088,032 of NC_059083.1, forward strand.
TGTAACTCCCTGGGTTCTCTGCTGTCTTTCCAATGAAACCAGAGAACGTTACCCAGAGCACTCAAAGTTCTCCTTGGAGATCTAAGAGAGACTCAAACCAAGCAGTGGAAACACAAACTGCCTGATGGAACCAGCACAGGATAATTGAAAGGGCCTCAAATGCCACAGCTCTGGACAGTTTCTTGTCCCTGAAGAAGTCAACCCTATTTTAATCTACAGTCTGTGCACTAAAAATTTCTGACTTGCCCAGCAAGGCAGAAATAGACCCCAGGTCTCCTGATTCTTAGTCCAGTGCCATAATCATTGGATCATTCTGACTCCCCTGGAACATGGTTTCTTTACACCCTCCGTGCTGGGCCAAGGGGCAGTCCCTCCGTACGTGTCCCATCTCCCGGCAGAGGTAGCACCAGGCCTCCCCTGTGGAATAATGCACCCGGTAGTGGGCTCCATGATAGGGGACGAGGAAAAACCCCTCGAGCTCCTCTCCATCACACGCCGCCGGCAGCAGTTGAAGCTCTACCTGCCGGCGGAACGAGAGGACGTGATGGAGGGTGGGGTCTTTGCAGCCCAATGGAAGAGGGCTGATAACAGAGATTGGTCGCCCCAGGGTAGAAAGGGCAGGCAGCATGGCAGTTTTGGGCATGAAGGGAGGGACGGAGATCAGGACTAACTGGACACCCAGGTATTCCAACGGCTCCAGGGGGCCAAACATCCCCCAACCACCACCAGGCCCTTCACCACCTCCTGAGCAGCGGCCTCCGATGCCAGGAAGAAGACAACCTTTCCGTACATTTTGGAGGCTGCCTCGATAGCAATGGGCCCCACTACCCTCGCCAACGCCTGCATATAGGTCATAGGTCTCCACATGGGGTGAGGTGGGCACCAGGAGGCAATGGATGCCGTGCTTCCTGGTTAAGATGGGGAAAGGGCCCGGCTGCTATAGATGGTAGCAGAGGTGGTAGTCAGAGGAGATGATGTAGTGGCAGGTGGGAGGGTTGCTTCCACCTGGACGTATGCCCTGGGGGTTGGGGGAGGGGCATCCACAGAGCTGGTAGAAGGAGCAGCGGGGAGGGACGGCGCGGCCCTAGAACATGTGTATAGCACAGGCCCTAGAACGTCACCGAGTGCTTCCTCCAGAAAACCTATGACGTGACTGAGCCAGAGCACATCTTCTGGAAAGACATGTCCATGCATTAGAGCCATCTGGTAAGAAAAAATCTTTCTTCTGCAGTAACGTGAAGTTAAAGAACATGGAGAAGAAGAAAACCTTTACTCGGGTTGTTACTGGAGCTGAAGCAGAGAGGCCAGGATAAACACGGCTAGGGCCCAGGACTGACTATCAGCAGAGCTGCCATTTTCTATTCCTGGCTTTTTGACCATTAGCGAATCTCTTTGCTTCTGCGTCCCTCAGTTTCCACAACTATAACATGAAGCTAATCAAGGTTATGTTTTTTCTCTCTCCTATTTTGCAATATGGGAAACTTAGATAGATTTGGGGCCTGTCTACGCTACCGGTCTAGAGTGTCTTTGTAAGCTGATGATCCCCCACATGTTGTTCAGAACCTATGGATAACACAAGCTCCTAAGTTTGTTCTGTGCTTAGCCCCTATGGAACAGCTGGGCTGGGCGGCCTTTTCTTGCTGTGCTCTGCAGAGCAGGTTCTGGGTACTCGGGATATGAAGAGGCTCTCAAGGACTCATTCTTGAAAATAAATATCAATGAACTTCAACGCAATATAAAATCACTGCCGCTAACATTGGTGGGTGATAAAATACTAGCAGAGTGGTAATTAATGCTGAGGACAGGGCAGTAACACAGAGCAATAGGATCCCTTGATAAGCTGGACCCATTCAAAGAAAAGTTTGAAAAGAACCAAATGAAAGGTCCTATACCTAGCAGCAAAGCATGCAGGCTGCACCTACAGCATGGGGACGTGTATCCAAGAAAGCACTAACTGTGAAGAGGATTTAGGGGCCATGCTGGGCAAGCCATTCAACATGATCACCCAGTGTGATGCTGTGGTGACCAGGGCTAACGCCTAGATGTAGGAAAAGAGCAGTGAGTAGCACAGGGTGGTGACACACCATCAGTAAGACTGATCCTGGAATACTGCATCCAGTTTTGAAGTCCATCTTTGAAAAAGATTTTGAAATATTGGAGATGGTACAGCAAAAAGCAATGAAACGTTTTGAGGGCTGGAGAAAAATGCCTGCTAGTGAGATATTGAAAGAGCTCAGCCTGTTTAGATTATCAAAAAGATCGGGAGGTGACGTCACTGAAGTGCTGAAGAGACTTCATGGAGAGAAAATATAGGGTATTAAAGGGCTCATTAATCTAGCAGAGAAAAGCATAACAAGACCCAGTGGCTGGAAACTCAAAAGAGACCAATTCATATTAGAAATAGGGCACAAATATTCAACAGTGAGGATGACTCACCAAAGGAACAAACTAGAAAGGGAAGTGGTGGGAATTGTCCATTTCTTGATGTCTTCTAATGAAGACTAGATGCCTTTCTGGGACGTGTTTAGTTAAAAACTAGCTACTGTGCTATACAGAAAGCATGTGATATGCAGGGTGCCAGATTACATGCTCTAATTGTCTCTTCTGTCCATAAAGTCTGCTAATATATGAACAACTGAGTGTAGCCTGGAGAAGAGCGTCTCATGTTCTACTGTGTAGTCGGTGTTATCCCCACAATGAAGAGTCATTGAATGGGGTGATCCAGGGGAAGCAGCTCAACCATCCAATGTGGCTGGACAGGGGCAGGACATCAGCACTGCAGGGGAGGGGTGGGTGTGGCAGTGACATCACAAGGGCCTTTGGCAGGACCTCAGCCTATTGGACAAAGGTGGTGGGGAGGCGATGATCTCACAGAGAGACCTTGACATCAGCCAGGCAAGACAAGAGTGCAGGACAGGGGCAACCTTGGAGATCCCTGTGGCTTTGCTTCAGCACGTCTCCTTCTCGAGGTCTCTCCTCGAGGACTGAAAGAGAAGTCACTTTCATGTACATGAGAGCAAGGAGGACCCTCTTTGAAGTTTTCTCCTTTTCTTTTCTTGATTTTGCTAGAACAGACGTCCCTGTATAGAAGGTAAGAGCCTCCGAGTGGTTTGGAACCTGTTCAATCTGATCCATCAGGTGCCAGCTGAATTCTAGGAAGCATTGAATTCCCAACATAGGACTTGTCCCTTGGAATCACTGGGGACATTGGGGTTTCTCCTTTTTGTTTTCCCTTTTCCTCTGTCCCTCCTACCTTTCTCTTCTTGCTTCCTTTGTCCTTTTTCTCTGCTCTCCTCCCACCACCAGGAGCTCTGTGTGTGCAGCAGGGGCTGGGGGATTGTGGGAGGCCCTCACAGAGAGATGAGACTGGAATAGTGCTCCGAGAGTGATCCCCTCGGTGGTGACCTGTGCCATTCTTTGGGCTATTTGATGAGAACCCTTAGCCTCCCACCCCACAAAGTCTCAACCTTGATTGGCTGAGGAGGGGGCTATTGACAGGGAGGAAACTCTGGTCTTTGTTGTTCTCTTTTATGACCAAGCAAATAAGTCACAACCAGTGATATGTTTGACCCATGTTGATGCTGCTCTCCATTCATTGTCTGGGAGCAGTTCATGATCCTTTCTAACATTCCAATTCTTCTAAAATACTTGCTGAATAATTACTATGAACAATTGTTGGTCTGTAGCTCATTTGAGAGCAACTCTGCTACCGACTGGGTCCATCAGCTAAGACAAGTCACTGCTCCTTTCTCAGCCTTAGTTTCTCCTTCTGTCATGTACGAATAACAATCCTCTCCCACGTACCTCGCGCTGGGTGGATGAAGGGGCTCCATTGAAGAGTGTCACTAGTAGCAGTGCAGAACAGGAGGTGTCCTATCACATTGAGCCATATCAGATTATGACATAATATTCTATTTTATTGGTATTTTGTTCTTTTGAAATTGTTAAGAGCAGCAACTACTTAGCTCAGACTGAAGCATCTCATCTAATTTTCTAGATCTCAGTGTCTCCTCTTTGTGTATGACAAGACAGTTTAATGCACTGTGACAAACAGGAAATGCTCTTGTTTTGCAACCCCTGCTGCTGGCTGACTTTCTCCATACCCTGGCAATAAGACAGACTATTGTTTTCACAGCCAGTTGATCGCCCTAATGTCATCACCCTGCCTGCTGGCTGGACATGGTAACTCCTCAGGTCACCATCCTCTCCAGCCTGCCTTGGGCTTGGAGAGTGAGGAGGAGGACAAGGGACATCTGCTGACCCTGAACATCCGCCATCCATCCTACCATCACCTAGGGCAAGTGAGTGGCATTAGGGTTCCTCGGTGGCTTCCCCTGTCTGGGGAGAGGCAGAAAGAGGGGGAGAGAACATCTCCAAAAGGGGATTTCATTTGCAAACAGCCCCCAAGAGCCCCTCACTCTCAGACTCGCCAGAGGCTTCTCCAGAGCCGTCTCCAGTGTGTTTGGAAAGGTCCCAGCAATGAGTCTCCCAGCCCTTCCCTTGTGGGACACTGTTCCCCAGGCTGAGAGTCTCTGAGCTGGGCCAGCCCCTGTGAGCTGCTGAGCATGGAAATCAATGGGGAATGAGGAGGGCCCTGGTCTTCCTGTGCCTCGGGTCTTTGTGACTGTGAGAGAAGAGGGAAAGAAGGTGGCTGGTGGCTGTAGGGAGGCAGGGGAGGAGAAATAAATAGTTAATGATGAATCCTAGAGACTTTGTCTTTTGTGGTGAAGGGTTTAAAATGGGTCTGCATGTCCATTCTGCATGAGGGGGCTGGTTCGGGGTCTCTGCAGGGAACTGTGACTGTCCGCCACTGTGAGGCGGGGCGGGCATCTCACTATCCTTTGTTGCCTCATCCCCTCCCCACTGGGCTGCGAGCCCGGGCTGCCATCAGGCATAGGGGCACCACCAGTTTAATAATACTGCGTAGGGCCCCATAAATCCTAAGGACGGGCCTGGGTAAAACCCCTGGCTCAGGCTGCCTCTAGAGACACAGCCCAAAGACACTGACTTCTAGGCCTGATTAGATGCCAGGGGCCAACCAAAGGAAGCCAATCAGGGGGTAGCAGAGCCTCCTGAAAGCCCACATCAGGGACTGGTGATCTCACCATTATCACCTGACTCTGCACAGACTGGCCTAGTGCCTGTGGGGAGGGTCAGTGAGATGATTATCAGATAAACTCTGTGTCTGGGCGTGTCCATCCATCTCCTCATCCTCTTCTCCCAGGTTCAGGCTGCAGAGGGAAAGGTTTGCCCAGTAGTTAAGGTGCAACGTTAACCTGCACAGATCCAGGTTTTGCTCTGTGTGAAGTCAGGTAGGTCATTTATTTTGTCTGGGCCTGACTTACCCCTCTTCTAAATGGGGGTAACAACCTTCCACATCGCACAGCAGCAGAGACATTGTGTGAGGAGGAGAAGGGGACAAATGAACTCAGGTGCCTTCCCCCCAGATTTGCTGCTTGGCTTGTAGTGAGCATGCTCACACAGACTGAACATGCTCAGTAACCTCAGCTGAAGGCACTGCCCTGACTCTGCCCCCACACTACTGGCAGGTACAGGTGTCTCTGCACAGCAGTATGTGAGTCTAAGCACATGGAAGTTTGTGAGTTGCTCAGGGTACGTCCAGACTACCCGCCGAATCGGCGGGTAGCGATCGATTTTGCAGGGATCGATATATCGCGTCTCATCTAGACGCGATATATCGATCCCTGAACACGCTTCCGTGGACTCCGGAACTCCACCGGAGCGAGCGACGGTAGCGGAGTCGACGGGGGAGCCGCGGATGTCGATCCCGGCCTCAGACAGTGCAGGGATGGGGGCCAGGTAAGGACCTGCAATAGCTAGATATGCAGATCTCTCCTGTCCGCATTAAATCACAAAAACGTCACACTGGGATTGTCGCAAGATTTCCTAATTTCACACTGACTCCTTCACTAGCTGGTGTTTCTCTTAATGTCACAGCTTTTGGAAGCCTGTGATTACGTGACCATCTCAGCTCTCACTTGAACAAAAGTAAGTTTCTTGCTCTTGGGGCTGAGTAGAAAAGGCTGAGTACATGACCAGAGCGAATCCTGACTGCTCACAAACAAACAAACAGTCCAGAATATAATTTTTTAGAAGAAAAACCCTCATGTTTTCTTCAGCAGCCTCTTGATTTTTGCTTACATGGTGCTGGCAATATTGCCTTGGCAGTGATCAGTTTGTTTTCAGGCCTGGCTTCTCCAGCAAAGGCCCTAAATATAAAACTGAGCATTCTGAGTGATTCCTTTACTTCACCCCCATCCGGGGGAGGGGGGAGGGCGGGGCTGTGATCATTTGCTGCTTCAGTCCACAGCCCGGCTCCATGCACATTCCCACACCTTGCCCTCTCTGTTTCCCTATCTGTTAACTCTGCTGTTTTAGATAAATGATGGCCCGAAATTAGGGGGCTTTCCATGGGGGATGGGGATTTAAGGCCTGAGTTCTCAGTGGCACAGTATTGCCAACCCCAAACTTTTGAAAATCATGAGTCAGGACCCCCAGAATGATGTGATGCCTTTTGTGAGACTAAAAAATAAAAATAATATTAAATGTTGAGTTCTTTCTATTTGCCTTCTGATTCTCACACTTTAGGCTGACTCAGGTCACATTTTAAGTTTTTCTCTGCAACCAAGACAACTAGAAACTTCATTTGTTTAGGTGTGTCCATAAGTTCTCTTTGCCAGAAGCTGGGAATGGGCAACAAGGGCTGGATCACTCGATCATCTGTTCTGTTCATCCCTCTGGGGCACCTGGTATTGGCCACGGTCGGAAGACAGGATACTGGGCTAGATGGACAATTGGTCTGACCCAGTCTGGCCATTCTTATTGTAAGCGGGGGAATGGTCCCGCTATTGTGGGGAACTTTCCTGGCTTCTGTGTACCCCGGTGAAGTGGGCTAGCGAAAGGATCTGAGTCCTCGCTCCCACTTCCTTTACCCAGAGGCCTCCCTGCCCTTGAGGACTCTCCTGTTTGGCAGAGTTCTCGTAGCCCCAACAAGACTGGGCCCAGGATTCCTGGGGGGCTCAACCCCCAACCCTGCTGTGGCCACCTAGGACAGGGGCTAAGGTGTCCCCACTCCGGGGTACCCTCTCTGCACTGGGCACCTCCCTGACCCACTGATTATTCCATACAATTTAAAGCAAATACAAGTTGTTTACTTAACAATCAATTTAAAGAAAAGAATAAGAATAAATGGGAACGGTTACAGGGAAATACATCACCCTGCTCTGTGGCAGGGAACATTACAAACAATGTCTCTGGACATCAAAGCACTTTGCAGTCTGTTCCTTGTAGGCCCCAGGCCTCCTTCTCAGGCCCTGGCTGTGCTGCAGGGATGCTGTGGGTGGGACACTTGAAATGGTGGTGACCACACACCTCCGGGCTTTGGGTGGTGGGATCCTTCTTTCCAGTGCCAGCCCCCCGGCAGGTTAAGGTCCCCCTCCCAGCCTGGCCTGCATGGACCCTTGGCTGGAGTGTCTTTTTGTGCTGGGCCCTTTTACCAAGGTTCCCCCCCTTGGCTGGCCCCAGTTGCTCACCACACTCTGGCTCTCTGGCTGTAGCTCTGCTCCCAGCACAGGATCTGCTCTCCCTGGGATGTGCCTCTGGCTCTCTGGCTGCAGCTCCGCTCCCAGCACAGGATCTGCTCTCCCTGGGATGTGCCTCTGGCTCTCTGGCTGCAGCTCCGCTCCCAGCACAGGATCTGCTCTCCCTGGGATGTGCCTCTGGCTCTCTGGCTGCAGCTCCGCTCCCAGCACAGGATCTGCTCTCCCTGGGATGTGCCTCTGGCTCTCTGGCTGCAGCTCCGCTCCCTCTGGATCTGGCCTGGCTCTGTTCTCCAGCTCAGCTTGGGCCCCTGCTTCCTCCTTAGCTCGGCCCCACTCCGTCTGACTCCGGCACATTCCTGCTCACACACGGAGGACGGGACCCACACTGGCCTTCTGTCTCCCTGATTAGCCGGCCTGCCCTGTCAATCAGGCTGACCTGGAGCATTGGCCTCTTGCCATTGTTCCTGGGGACTGTCAGTCTCAGGGTCCTGATTTGCCATCAATCCCTCCCCTTTTAGTGCTGGGAGCTAGCAGCCAAAACACCCCCACTGAATGTTAGTAAGGGGGCAACAGTCCCCTTACATTCCCCCCTGCTAAAATTCTGCCACAGCCACAATAGTTACACCGGTACATCCAGGCCCCATAAAAACAACATATATCCACATCACATTATATTAAAAACCCATTAACAATTACGAAAAGAACATTTAACATAGTTAACACTCCACATCTACTTCTTAATACTATACATAACAATATTCATCAACACACTACATAGAACCAATAAAATAAGTATCTCTAAGTCTAACAGGAAGTACACCTTTATTAGCCCTCTGGGACCTCCTTAAAACTGGTGGTTCGTTACCCATATTTTCGGTTTCCCTATCCTCGGGTAATACTGGGTCAGTTTGAGGGATCTGGCCATTCTCGTTAGGGTTTGGGTTTGCCCCACTCTGTCCCCCTCTGTATTCGGTTTGTGGGACTAGAACCATTTCCCAACTGGTTTCAGCCTCCTCAGAGTGTACTGATCTACGCCTCCTATGGTCCCTGTCTGGACTAAGAGTGCAATGTTTCAACTGGTCCCTGTGTACTACTCTCTCAGGACCTCCTCGTTCAGGCCGAATGGTGTAAACTGGTAGCTCGGGATTGGTGTGAGCAACTACAATGTGGGGCTTTGACTCCCACTTGTCCTGTATTTTATTACGCCCCCGGTGTCTATGGTTACGAACTAGTACACGGTCACCGGGCCTGATGAGAGCCCCACTGGACTTGCGATCATAAGTCCTTTTCCTACTTTGGGCAGTGTCTTTAGTTGTATTGAGAGCAACTTCACAGGCTATCTTCAGCCTGTCATGGTGACCTTTGACTTGGTCATCATAATTGGTCACCTCATCCTTAGAAAAGATTTCTTGATGTTTCTCTGGCAATGCCCTTATGTTAGCCACATGTGCAGGAATCAGCCCTTGGCGTGCCACGTGAACAGGAACTGGCAGTCTCCCATCACATCTTTCTGGAAGAAAGGTAACTCGTCCTCCCTTCTCCCTCATCATCTGCAGCTCATTTTCTGGTACACAGCGGTGTTCATCAAGGATCTTCCCTTTCCACGGAGGAATAATGGTCTTCTGTTTTCTGCCCACTTTAACATTTCCAATATGCCTCCTGGGGCCCAGGGAATGACTCTGCCTCTCCGCTCGAGCCAATACTCTACTCCGCACAGCATTCTTCGTATAGTGCTCGTGACAGTTCATCCTCCTGGTTCCTTCTCCTGGTAAGAGTAGCTCCTTCAGCTCACTGATGATGTTCATTCCTAGAATCCCTGGAACTTCTTCTCCCATATGGCTCCCTTTTGATGCTTTGTCTTTCAGGATGAAGATGCATTTTCCTGGCAGCGTTTGGCCCATATACTCTATGTCTGCTTCAAGGCACCCCGCCACTGGGATTGCCAGTCCATTAACAGCTGTTAGACGTACAAACCGTGTGCTGTGCATGGTCAGGTCCTTGTCCTTCAAATATTTTTTAAAATGCGACTCTGTAATGGTGGTGACTTCGGAGCCAGTATCTACCAAACATCTGGTCTTCACCCCTGCTATATATACTTCAGCAGTTAGACAGTCTCCAAATGCTCGCTTACAGAAGTCGCTAGATATGCTGGCACTGACCACGTTCCTCTCACTGTATGCAGAGGGATTTTCCACCAAGGACAGGCCTAGGAATCCTTCTGCCACTGCTTGGCCTTCTACTCTAGATGGACCACTCGCTCCTGGTGCCCCATTGGTTTCGAGTGCCTGGGACTCTGTTCTCCTTCTCAGTGAACATTCTCGGCTAGTATGTCCTGGCCTGTCACAAGTGTAACAAATGTATCTTCCCAGCTCATCCTTCAGTGGGGCTCTTCTTCGGGGTCCTGGGGCCCTTGGATGTCTTGGCATATTGGTGGGGTTTTTCTCTTTCATCACCTCAGTCATTACTTTCAGCATCTCCCCCTGTTGGACCGCCAGTTTTTGGACAGCTTCACTTAAGCTTTCCAATGTTAGCTGTGTTTGGGGCAGGGCTTTTTCCCCAGCAGCTGCATTCACTAGGCCCCCACTTCGTGTACGGGGGTTACTCTTGGCTGTCTCTGCCACAGGAACTTCCTCTTCTTCTGACCACATAATGGCAGCCTGCATGAGTTCATAGAACTTCTTACTGGGCTCTTCCTTAAACCTCCTTTTCATTTCACGGCGGAGGGAGTCATCACGAAGCCCCAACACCAGCTGCTCTTTCAGAACTGTATCTGGGTCTGGAACTCGCTGAGGGTCTCGCCGCTCCACTTTGCTCATTCTCTCCTGGAGTTCATATGCATATGCCCGGATAGTTTCACCAGGCTCCTGCTTTCTCTCAAAGAACTCCTTTAGTCGGGTTCCAATAGGCACCTTGTCTCCATACACTTCTAGGAGGAGTTCAAATACCTTTTCCACATCTTTCTTGTCTGCCACTGCCATGAACTTTACTGTGGCCTTGGCCTGGCCCTTGAGATGTTCCTCTATGAAGTCTACATGGTCTTCTACAGGTACTCTTAGCACACGCAGAGCTGCCTTCACAGACTTGACCCACTCTTCTACCGTAATGTCTCCTGGTCTTGTCGGGAAGCCACCAAACTCTGTGACCTTCCGCTCCCGTGGGACATAAATAGTAGGGGGTTTCTTAGCTTCTGCTGCCTGTTGGTCTATCACTGCCTTAGCCAGCGATAAGGCTTCTCTCTGTTCAGTTCTAGCTTGTTGTAATGCCTCCGCTTGGTCTGATAATCTGCGCTGAAGTTCAGCAAACTGGGTTCGTAGTTCTTCAATTCCAGCCATGGTAGAGTGCTCAACCAGGCCTGGACAGTGCTACTAGAACTCAAGCAGTAAACCAATGGGGTGGACCCTGTGGATAGGATCCTGTTCGTGACGCCAATTATGTAAGCGGGGGAATGGTCCCGCTATTGTGGGGAACTTTCCTGGCTTCTGTGTACCCCGGTGAAGTGGGCTAGCGAAAGGATCTGAGTCCTCGCTCCCACTTCCTTTACCCAGAGGCCTCCCTGCCCTTGAGGACTCTCCTGTTTGGCAGAGTTCTCGTAGCCCCAACAAGACTGGGCCCAGGATTCCTGGGGGGCTCAACCCCCAACCCTGCTGTGGCCACCTAGGACAGGGGCTAAGGTGTCCCCACTCCGGGGTACCCTCTCTGCACTGGGCACCTCCCTGACCCACTGATTATTCCATACAATTTAAAGCAAATACAAGTTGTTTACTTAACAATCAATTTAAAGAAAAGAATAAGAATAAATGGGAACGGTTACAGGGAAATACATCACCCTGCTCTGTGGCAGGGAACATTACAAACAATGTCTCTGGACATCAAAGCACTTTGCAGTCTGTTCCTTGTAGGCCCCAGGCCTCCTTCTCAGGCCCTGGCTGTGCTGCAGGGATGCTGTGGGTGGGACACTTGAAATGGTGGTGACCACACACCTCCGGGCTTTGGGTGGTGGGATCCTTCTTTCCAGTGCCAGCCCCCCGGCAGGTTAAGGTCCCCCTCCCAGCCTGGCCTGCATGGACCCTTGGCTGGAGTGTCTTTTTGTGCTGGGCCCTTTTACCAAGGTTCCCCCCCTTGGCTGGCCCCAGTTGCTCACCACACTCTGGCTCTCTGGCTGTAGCTCTGCTCCCAGCACAGGATCTGCTCTCCCTGGGATGTGCCTCTGGCTCTCTGGCTGCAGCTCCGCTCCCAGCACAGGATCTGCTCTCCCTGGGATGTGCCTCTGGCTCTCTGGCTGCAGCTCCGCTCCCAGCACAGGATCTGCTCTCCCTGGGATGTGCCTCTGGCTCTCTGGCTGCAGCTCCGCTCCCAGCACAGGATCTGCTCTCCCTGGGATGTGCCTCTGGCTCTCTGGCTGCAGCTCCGCTCCCTCTGGATCTGGCCTGGCTCTGTTCTCCAGCTCAGCTTGGGCCCCTGCTTCCTCCTTAGCTCGGCCCCACTCCGTCTGACTCCGGCACATTCCTGCTCACACACGGAGGACGGGACCCACACTGGCCTTCTGTCTCCCTGATTAGCCGGCCTGCCCTGTCAATCAGGCTGACCTGGAGCATTGGCCTCTTGCCATTGTTCCTGGGGACTGTCAGTCTCAGGGTCCTGATTTGCCATCAATCCCTCCCCTTTTAGTGCTGGGAGCTAGCAGCCAAAACACCCCCACTGAATGTTAGTAAGGGGGCAACAGTCCCCTTACATTATGTTCATGAGACTCATTATAAAATCCTGAATGTTGGCAACAGTTTTGACACTGCGTCTCCTTTACACTGAGGCAGAGCTGCCTTAGCGTACGTTGTCTGAACCCCCACCCACCAATTTCCCACAACTGTGAACAATAATATTGATAAAAACTGAAACAGTGAAAGTTTAAATAGATAAATATATAAACATTCTTACAAATTAATATTAATCTTCTCTGTCAAAATTAAATATTAAATCAAATCAATTCTGCCAAGGCTAAATATCACTCCTTAGACAGGCAGTTCTGTCAGCTCAGCAGGACAAGGGGAAGCTGATGTCCGTGTGGCGCCCCAGTGACTCCCCCGACACACACCAGCAGAGGGGGCTGATTGCAGGATCAGAGCCTTGTTGGGACATTTCTCACCAAAGCCTCCAGGGCTGGAACATTACCGGTGATCTGGCTCCAACTCAGCAAACAGCCTGAGTCAGTTCCGGGAAGGGAAACACCCAATTGCTGCTGCTGCAGGCGGGGCATATTTCTGAGCCCAGGAAAGTGAAACTAACCCCGTGTCACTGTCCAGAGGGAGCCATGGCCACAGACAACCCTGTGGAAAGTCTCCAGGAGGAAGCTACGTGCCCCATCTGTCTGGAGTATTTTAAGGACCCTGTGATTATAGATTGTGGGCACAATTTCTGCAGAGCCTGCATCGCCCAGTGCTGGGAGGGATCGAATACAGACATCTCCTGCCCTCAGTGCAGAGAAACTGTGCAACAGGGAAACCTCAGGCCCAACAGGAAGCTGACAAATGTTGTAGAAATGGTCAAACTGCTGAGTTTACAGGCAGCAAAGGGAGCAGGAGAGGAGAGGGTGTGTGGGGAACACCAGGAGACTCTGAAACTGTTCTGTGAAGAGGATCAAACTTCTGTCTGTGTGGTTTGTCATCTGTCCCGGGACCACAGAGATCACAGGGTGGTTCCCATAAAGGAGGCTGCCCAGGAGTACAAGGTAGGGAATTGCTGTCAAGTTTAATGAGTAATAACGTTGGATTTTAAATCACAGGCTGTTTTCACTGAAAGTTGCCGGTCACAGGTGTGATGCATCACTCAGCTCTGTAAAGCCTTCATTGTACGGGAGATGCCATAACAAAATCAATGATCTGGCCAGTGGCGTAGCCAGGTGGAGGGAACAGGGGGAGCGGTTTAAAAAAAAAAAAGGCGCCACCCGCTGTGGCTCTTTTACTCACCTGGCCGCCGAAATGCTGCCGAAGACCCGCGGAGCGAGTGAAGGTCCCACCGCTGAAGTGCTGCTGAAGACCCAGAGCACTGCTGGGTGAGTAAAAGCACCACAGTGGGGGCACCTTTTTTTTTTGATCGCTCCCCCTGTTCCCTCTGGGTGAGTAAAAATTAAAAAGGTGCCAAGAAATTGACAAGGCGCCACTTGTACTCAGTGACAGAGCGGCCGCTGCCCTGCTCCCAGGGCCAGCTCCAGGGTTTTTGCCGCCTCAAGCGGCGGAAAAAAAGAAAAAAAATAAAAAGCCGCGATTGCGATCGGCGGCAGTTCCACCGCGCCGCTTTCTTCTTTGGCGGCAATTCGGCGGCAGGTCCTTCCCTCTGAGAGGGACCGAGGGATCCGCCACCGAATTGCCGCCAAAGAGCCTGACGTGCCGCCTTTTCCTCTTGGCCGCCCCAAGCACCTGCTTGCTGGGCTGGTGCCTGGAGCCGGCCCTGCCCGCTCCTACCCTAGCTACGCTACTGGGTCTGGCAGTGCGGCAACAGAATCAAAATACCAAGTCTTGAAAGATACCTGATGTGGGAAACTTTTATCTGAGATTCTGAATGTTTTTCACACTCAGCTTCCACTGCTGAAATAAGGGGACTCTTTACACAACAGGCAGTGTTTAAATCACAAGAGCTGCAGGACAGTCTAGGTGAGTGTGTTACCTTCAGACTGGAGAACTGATCACTTAAATATCAACACTGTTAATTATTTTGTTCCCTGCAGAAAGGGAGAATTGCAGCTCGGCACCATTTATTGGCAGTGACGCCTCCTTCCGGTGCCACAGGAGAGTGATATTTGGGAGATGCCACCTCTTATTTTTTCCCTGGTAAAGAAGGACCAGGCCCAGAGAGCCCAGCAGAGCCCAGGGGTCTATTCTAGCCCAGGGGTTCTCAAACTAGGGATTGGGACCCCTCAGGGGGGTCACAAGGTTATTATCTGGGGGGGTTACGAGCTCTGCCGCAAGCCCCGCTTTGCCTCCAGCATGTATAATGGTGTTAAATATATTAAAATTGTTTTTAATTTATTAGAGGGGTCACACTCAGAGGCTTGCTATGTGAAAGGGGTCACTAGTAAGTTTAAGAACCACTTTTCTAGCCCTATGAGGGGAGTCCGGCTTCAGGAGCCCCTTGGAGCCAATCAGCAACTTCATCCTGTTCTGAACAATGCACCATGTGCTGTGAATAGATCATGGTGTCTCCTTTTGGTGACTCACATGGGAGGAGCTTATTTTGTGGGTGGAGCTTCAAAGAATCCGGGCACCTTTGCCCCTCCCACATTCTGATCCTTGCTCATTTTTTTTATGAAGCTGTTTTGCTGGATGCAAAGGCTGCTTTTCCACCTCCTGTCTCTCACTAGCCCCTGCTGGCTCCATCGCTCACTGCTTCCCTGCAGCAGCACCACAGGGGTGTCACTGAACAGCCCCCCAGGAGCTCTCAGCAGCAGCCTGGGCCCTTGGGCAGAGGGGAGGACAGAACTCGAGGGCTTAGAGTAAAGAGAGAGTGAAATGGGGAGATCTCTGGAGGCGGCTCCGGGGGGCTGCCAGGGGTGTTGCACAGAGCAGGGCTGACGAGGCAGGAGCACGTTGCTGTAATGTGTGAAGGAATCACACGCTGTCAAAGGGGAAGAGAGTCCAGGGTTATTACAGCTCTGGAGCAGTTATAATTATGGGTGGCACATTCCCCCAGACGGAGTGTTCCCTGTTCCTCACTGACCTCCAGCCACATCATGGCTTCACCCTGTGCAGTTAATGGGACTGCCCTGGCTCAGGTGCTTGGCCACTGCCTGGGGGAGGCCACATGGGAGCCTGGACAGAGGAGAGCACAGTGGGGTCTTGTTCCTGGCCTGGGTCTGGGTACAGTGCAGCAAGGTGCTGCCCCAACCTCTTCACTGGCACCGGCAGGAGGGATCGTTCAGAACCTTCCCAGCTGTTTCCCCTCTGGCCTGTGCTCAGTGATGTGAAGCTTTAGCTCAGACACAGGCTCTGAGAAGTCCTGAGTGTCTGCAGGGAGCAGAGCCCCTGCTCTGAGACTGGCGTCTCTGCTCCCATGGGGCCTTTGGGGCCGGCAGAGCCGAGTCTGCTGCCTCCTTCCAGGGTATTTTACTGCTCATGTGTGAAATGCCAATACGGACAGTACTGTCCACCCATCGGACAGGCAGACTAATGGCTGTTTATCGCACATGATGTCCCTGCAGGTGAAACTCCAGGGAGCCCTGGCCCCTCTGAGGAAGGAGCTGGAAGAGGCCCTGGCTCTGACGTCTAAAGAGAAGAAGAAAACCACAAAGTGGCAGGTGGGTGTCCAAGTTTATTCCTCCCTGAGCCCTTCCCCCTGCAGTGTTCCCAGGAATGACAGGGCCATAAAGCTCCAGGATGAGGTTATGACCCTGCTCTGGTTGTTTGCTCCATTGCACAGGCTTGGTGCCGTCCATGGGCAGCGCATGCCTCCGGCACTTGGGGAGGCCGGGCGTGAGTGCCGGATCCTCCCCTGCACTCGGATCATCACCATGCCCACTGCTCCAGCCCCATTTGGCCTCCTCTCCCCGAGGCCCCATCCATGCTCCACTCCTGCTCTGCCCCATGCCCTGCTCCCACTCAGCTCCCTCCCCAAAGGCTCCCGCTCACTGTTCACTGTTGCAGCTCGCTCCTCTCCCCCTCCCCCTCCCCCTCCTACAAGGCCCCCTCGCCTGCCGCTTGCTCCCTTCTGCCCCCTCCTGCCTTAAGGGCGAGTGATGGGGGAGGAGTGGAGAGGAGCAAGTGACGGGCCCCCCCCCCCCACAGCTGACGAGTGGCCAGTGGCAGGAGCTGCGGGATTCGGGAGAAGAGCGGGAGTGAGGGCTCTTGGCGGAGCGCAGGCAGCACTCCAAAGGCAGCAGATCTGCAGCCTGCCCCCAAAGGGAGGGGCGCTGCATCCTATTTGGGGAAGCTCAGCCTCCCCTGGCCTATGGTACCTGCCATCCAGGGTGCTGGCAGCACCAGGCTGTGTCTCTGGTGGAGATCTCAGCACAGCAGCTCCTGTAGGCGGAGGAGGGGCAGCTCCTGGCCTTTGTACAGTGGTGCAGACCCACCCCTGAGATCTCTGATAGGGGAAATTCTCAATATTGGGTGCAGTGTTTTCACTATTACATGGCTCCTGTTTTCCTCCTGCAGATGGGGATGGTGTGTTGGCTGCTACAGCCATCGGTTTTCAGTGGTCTCCATGACAAAGCTCTGCAGCTTCTCTGCAGCCTGGAGGAAACAGATTGTTCCTTCTCGCTCTGCACCCACCATCCCTGCAGTGAATCTGCCCAGTGCCTGGGACAGACACTGGACCTGGGAGGATGGTTTTCCCCCATGGGTGAGGTTCAGAGTCACTCAGCTGGCTGGGCTGGGGGCATGCTGGGAGCTGAGCTCTTCCAGGGCCACCCAGAGAGAGGGGCAAGTGTGGCAATTTTCCCCAGGACCCGGGCTCCGCAGGGGCTCCCAAGAGAACAGGCCCTGGCCCTGGCCCAACCCCACCTCCACCCCTCTCCCAGAGCCTCAGCGCATCCAGGAGTGACCCTGAACAGTGGTGCAGTGTGGCTCCGGCGGGGCCTGAGCTCTGCCCCGCTCAGAGCTGCATAGTAAGGGGGCGGGGCTGGGAGCTCAGGCCCCGCTGGAGCTTGCAGCCCCGCCCCCTTATCACATGGCTCTGAGTGGGGCGGAGCTCAGGAGCCACACCAGAGCCGCGCTGCACCGCTGTTCAGGGACACTCCTGGATACAACGTGATGAGGTCTGGGTGAGTGGGGAGCCAGGGGTAAGAGGCCGGGGCCAGGGCCGGGAGGTTGGATCATGGGTGTTCCGGGGGTCTGTCAGGACAGGGAGAAGGGCAGTCAGGGGGCAGGGAGAAGGGGTGGGGTCCCGGAGTGGTGGTGGTGGGTCTCTGGGGGATGGTGAGGGGACAAGGAGCAAGATGGTGAGGGGATTCTGAGGGAGGCGGGCAGTCGGGGGGGGGCAGGAAGTGGGTGGGGGTCAGCTAGGGGGCAGGGCCAGGCTGTTTGGGAGGCACAGCCTTCCCTACCCTAAAGCTCATTCAGCAGTTTGAGGCTTGCAGAAGAGCCAAGCTGGTAGCTTTTCCATTAGGGCTGCCATCCCTTTCACTTTTCAAATGCCAAATTATAGTCTATATTTAATTTCAGTGCCATAGGGAGATTCATGTCAGAGGAATGTCATGTCACATCATTTAAAATTAGCCACTGGGGGAAGGATCACATGAGAAGAGCAATATCCTACACCACCTACCTCCTTCCCAACCCTACCAAGGGAGACCCCCTCCCTGCTCCCCTGCATTCCCTGAGGCTTCAGAGGGGTTAATTCAGTGGTTCTCAAACTTTTGTCCTGGTGACGCTTTCACATAGCAAACCTCTGATGTGACCCCCCCTTTTATAAATTGAAAACACTTTTTAATATATTTAACACTATTATAAATGCTTGAGGCAAAGCGGGGTTTGAGGTGGAGGCTGACAGCTCACAACCCCCAGTAATAACCTTGTGACCCCTTGAGGGATCCCGACCCCCAGTTTGAGAACCCCTGGACTAATTTAATTGTAGCACCCTGTGTCCATTCACATGCATGTGCTATTTTGAGCATGTCAGTTTTCACAACATAGGCTCATCCCAGATCCTGGAACAAGTTCAAATGCTCAGTTCGTGGAGTATGTACATAAGCTATACTAAAGACAAACCCACAGTAACCGTCTCCAGTTTGTGAGGGACCCCATGGAGCCAGTCTCTAGGAAACAGCTAAATTCATGGAGGTTAAGTCCATTAATGGCTATTAGCCAGGATGGGTAAGGAATGGTGTCCCTAGCCTCTGTTTGTCAGAGGGTGGAGATGGATAGCAGGAGAGAGATCACTTGATCATTACCTGTTACGTTCACTCCCTCTGGGGCACTTGGCATTGGCCATTGTCAGTAGACAGGATACTGGACCAGGGCCGCCCGGGGGGGGGGGCAAAGGGGGCAATTTGCCCCGGGCTCCGCAGGGGCCCCCAAGAGAACAGCGGAGGCTCCCGCCTCCGCCCCTCTCCTGGAGCCTCAGCGCATCAAGCGCCGAGTCTCCGTCGGGGCCTCTGAGCCCCGCTCCGCTCAGAGCCGCGTGGGGAGGGGGCAGGGCTGGGAGACAGATGAGTCCAGGAAGCCAGCAGAGTATCAGAAACCTGGAATAATCTGTGACTGGATGGGCTCAGGCATTTGGACACAAGCTGAAGTGGTTCAAAAGCTTTGGATTTTTTATAGCAGAATTTTTTATTGTTTCTTTAAACAATCAAACACAGCCAGCAGCAAATATTTGGCCACACGCTTCTGAAACCCCAAACCATATTCAGGTTTTGGCAGACTAATTTCAGCTTTTCAATTAAAAAAACCACAACGAATTTTGAAGGAAAGCAGACAATGTCCGTGATTTTTTTTCTGCTTTTTAAAAACCCCTAGTTTTCAATCCAAAAATAGTTTTGATGGAAAATATGTGTCCAACCCTTTTAATGAGCTTTAGTGCCTTTTAGCACTAGCTGATGCTGAGAACCAGTGATACTTTGTAAAGAAGTTTTCTCAAAACTGGGTTTGTGCTGAGATGCAGAAGGTTTATTTTTCCCAGGGTCGCCCGTGGGAGGGGAGCAAGTAGAATCATAGAATCTCAGGGTTGGAAGGGACCTCAGGAGGTCATCTAGTCCAACCCCCTGCTCAAAGCAGGACCAAACCCAACTAAATCATCCCAGCCAGGGCTTTGTCAAGCCTGACCTTAAAAACCTCTAAGGAAGGAGATTCCACCACCTCCCTAGGTAACCCATTCCAGTTCTTCACCACCCTACTAGTGAAAAAGTTTTTCCTAATGTCCAACCTAAACCTCCCCCTCTGCAACTTGAGACCATTACTCCTTGTTCTGTCATCTTCTACCACTGAGAACAGGCTAGATCCATCCCCTTTGGAACCCCCTTTCAGGTAATTGAAAGCAGCTATCAAATCCCCCCTCATTCTTCTTTTCTGCAGACTAAACAATCTCAGTTCCCTCAGCCTCTCCTCATAAGTCATGTGCTCCAGCCCCCTAATCATTTTTGTTGCCCTCCGCTGGACTCTCTCCAATTTATCCACATCCTTCTTGTAGTGTGGGGCCCAAAACTGGACATAGTACTCCAAATGAGGCCTCACCAGTGCTGAATAGAGGGGAATGATCACGTCCCTCGATCTGCTGGAAATGCCCCTACTTATATAACCCAAAATGCCATTAGCCTTCTTGGCAACAAGGGCACACTGTTGACTCATATTCAGCTTTTTGTCCACCGTAACCCCTAGGTCTTTTTCTGCAATAGTGGATGGGAACCTGGGAGGCCCAGGCCCCGCAGGGACCCCCACGAGAATATAGTATTGAAATTCTTTTTATGGAAGGGGCCCCTGAAATTTCTTTGCCTTAGGCCCCCTGAATCCTCTGGGTGGCCCTGAGCTATTCTGAACATCAAACCCAGTTGTGGGTGTGGAGCTCTGTGGAAAATTTGCCCCTAGGATGCATCTACATGGCACCAACAGCCAGCTGCAGGCTAATCACTGAGTAAGACCCAGGGGTCTGGGTGGGCTTGTACAGCCCATGCTGCTGCAGCTTCATAGCTACCAGTACCCAAGCTAGCCAGATCAAAGCTAGCCTGGGTGTGTCTACACACGGTGCTGTCACACCTTCATTGCAGTGTGGACAACCCCTGAGTGAGCAGAGCCAGGGACAGGTCAGTGCAAACCCAGGCACCACTCGGCCACTTCGCAGCCTCTGTTGCCATCATGTGGCCACTTCATCCGAGTCTACTGTTGCTTTGATTTTACCTGTGCTTGTCTGTAGCCAGGTGATGAACCCATGGGACAAAATGTCTGTTCCGGTTCACCTGCCTCTTACAGTGAAATCCCTGCAGGGACTGTGGGGGGGGGGTGAGGAAGACGCCAGCAGCAGGGATGAGAGGAGAAGTAGTTGTCCCATTATTCAGATAAAAATGGCCATTTACAAGAGCAGAAATGCTCAGAGCTGGGTTCCTCTGGTTCTGCATCTGAATCCGTACTTAGAGCCTGGCGGAAGTGGGCTGATTTCCAGAGGACAGAACCGCAGCAGCTCCCACTGCTGCTCCGGAAGCAGTTGGTGCTCAGTTCCTCAGACAATAGGGATTTAGGTGCATAACAATTAACACCAGGTTTGAATGTGTCCAGCAAAGTGCCCAGCCGGCATCATGGAGGTGGCTGTACCTTGGGACAGTCACTGGGGTGGTTCTGAACCCATTGATTATTGCCCAGTGAGAACAAGTAACGTCCTACATCACCAGAGGTCACAGCCCCATGATCAGCGTCACTCGGCAGAGTAACTTCAGCCCCAGCGACTGTGAGACAAGGCCCCGCAGGGGCGGCCAGGCACCCACTGAGAGGGGCTGAGCCAGGTGGGGGGTATCCCCATGGGCGGAGCAGGGCCGGGAGGTGACAGGCCCCCATCAAGGATGTGCTGTCTGTGTCTGACGGGGGGAGATGTTAGGGATACGATAATGCTGCGCCACTCGAATTAGCTGTAACTCAACAGTTCCCAGGGGAAGGAGGCTGCAGGCCCACGGCCCTTTGCAGGGTCCTGGCCACATGCACAAAGCCTGGGGCAGGTGCCAGCAGGGGCTCCTGAGCAGGGCCGGCTCTAACATTTTTGCCGCCCCAAGCGAAAACAAACAGTGTCGCCCCTCCCCGAGCGTCACAACACCCAAGTCCCCGCCCCCCTGAGTGTTGCGTTGCCCAAGTCCCCACCCCCCCGAGTGTCGTGTCGCGTCGCCCAAGTCCCGCCCCCTCCGGGCATAGCGTCGCGCGGCCCAAGTCCCTGCCCCTCCCGAGCACTGCACTGCACCGCCCAAGTCCCCGACCCCCTGAGCGCCGTGCCACCCTAGTCCCCCCACCCAAGAGTTGCGCCGCCCAAGTCCCCGCCCCTCCTGAGCACTGCCCTGCACCGCCTAAGTCCCCACCCACCCGAGCGTCTCGTTGCCCAAGTCCCCGCCCCCAAGCATCGCGTCACCCAAGTCCCCATCCCCTCGAGTGTCGTGTTGCGTCACCCAAGTCCCTGCCTCCCCCAAGCGTCGCTCCGCCCAAGTCCTCGCCCCCCCCGAGTGTCGCGGCACCCCAGGCCCCGCCCCCCCGGCACCCTGCCACGCCTCCCAAGCCCCGCCTCCCCCCCCCCCCCGCCCCGAACCAAAAAAAAAAAGAAAAACCCCAATTGCTGCACTGTCCCGAGGTGCCACCCCAAGCACGTGCTTGGTAGGTTGGTGTCTGCAGCCGGCCCTGCTCCTGAGGGAGCTGGGGCTTGTCAGGGCCGTACCCGAGTTGTCTGAGTGCCCCGTGGCTGCAGCAGTCCCAGGGGCGGGGTGGGGGTGGGATGGGGGATGGGTCGGTGTCCAAAGCCCATTGGCAGAGGGGCCCAGGGGTGCTGGAGGCTGTGCTGGGGGCTCAGGTCAGCCGGGGCAGAGGCAGGAGGTGGAAGTTACAGCGCTCAAGCAGCTGCCTCTTCAGACACAGACACTGAGCACAGCCCCTCCCCCAACACACGGGGAGCCGGACAGACAGACGGGTCAGAGCCCTGCACAGGGAAGGGAGGGGGTCAGCGCAGGGCACAGACTGGTGGGGGGAATGGCTGGGGCTCACGAACTGGGGCTTCAGGGGTGAGGGCTCTGGGGCAGGGGACGGGCTGGGGAAGCTGCTGAAGCCTCTGGCCATGTTGTCATCTCAGGAAGAGTGAGAGGGACTTTCCCCAACATCACTGCAGCCCAAGTCACACTGGGGGGGCAGGCTCCCCCCAGGGTCACCCAGCACCTCTGGGCTGAGCTGCAGGGGAGCTAGAGAGGCCAGTGCAGAGCAGCCAGTCCCTCCCCAGCCAGGCTCAGCACCGGCTCAGCATCGTTCCCATGGCTCCTTTCAGAGAGCAGGTGGGGACGCAGCTGGCATCAGCCAACCTGCTGCTCTGTTATCCTAGAGGGCTCCCTAAAGGCTGCGATCCCAGGACACTGGGCACATTGGCATGGGGCACTCGGCCAGGCTGGGTGAGGCCAACGCCAGCCCTGACAATGGCCTGGGCTCCCAACACCCAAGTGAGCCCCAGGATAGCACCCAAAGGACTATTAGCACCAGCCCTAGGTCCTGAACTTCACAGCCCTGGGAGCAAGTTATCAAACAAGGAGCATCACCCACATCCCGCTGTGATGGCTCCCCTTGGTGTCTGAGTGACCAGCACTGGGCACCCAAATGCCCCCATGGACACCCTGTGTGGCCCCCTGTAAATCTCTCCTGCTCCCTTGATTTCACCCCACTCCACTGTGTCCATCCCGTGCCACCTGCAATAACATACTGCGGCTTTACAAAACACCCTAGACAACCCCGCTATGGAACTGGCCATATTAACTCTGAACTAAAACAAACTCTTTATGGTACGTTTCCCAAGAAAGTCAATATCCTTACAAACCGGATACTGATCTAATATCCCATGCTTCATGGACAGAGGCCCAGTCTGTGTAACTCAACATCTGGCTCACGTTTTCTCTGTGCCTTTCCTATTTTTCTATCTCCAGAGGACAGTGAAAAATAAGAGAGAGATGATTGCAGGTGAATTTAACAAACTGCACACATTGCTGAGAGAGGAGGAGCAGCTGCTTCTGCAGAGCCTGGAGGAGGAGGAGAGGGAGACTCTGCAGAGACTTCAGGAAAATGTAACCAAACTCTCCCAGCAAAGCTCCTCTCTGCAGCAGCTGATCACAGAGCTAGAGGAGAAGTGTCAGCAACCAGTTGTGGAGGTGCTAAAGGTGAGACAGCATCAAAATTCTCCACCCATCCAGAATTAGAACTCAGATCCCTGGGTCTGAATTCCAACAATTAGAGTAAATGTGTTCTGCGGTTTACTGACAAACAGAACATCAGGCTAAGGGCTCCATCAGTTCCAAAATATCCCAGTTCATGTTAGAGGGGAATTCTCCTCATGGAGACCCAGTGAGGCCATGGGAGATTAAAGGGATGATAGAAGAAGGATACTGAGCTGAACCCATCCCTGCTCTAACTCCAGAACATTGGACCCAACACAGATGATAAACACAGATACTGATGGCTTGGGTCCCTAGAAGGGAGAATCCTTTAGCTAAATTCCTGTCTCACCTACATAAATGAAACAAGTGTTAATGCACACAAGTATTAATGCACATAAGTGTACGAGATTTTACCACAAAACAGTGAAGCCTGGGAGGGTTCATCTATTTTCTAGATGAAAGTTTGATGCCCAGAGTGAAACTCACACAGTTTTATGCACATTGTGTTAATACAGAATATTGATTCTCTTTTTTTTCCTTTCAGGATGTGAAAAGCACATTGAGTAGGTGTGTTTCCTATTGTCATTGCTCTTATATTCTTGGTGGTGGTTCTGGGATGCTGTGTGTACAGAGCAGCTGAGTGATGATGGGACGTTTTCTTCATAGGAGTGAGAATGTGAAACTCCAGGAACCAGTAGCTGTTTCTACTGACCTGAAGAAGGTGTATAAAATTTCCCTTGACATGAGGGAAGCGCTGCAGAGATTCGAAGGTGAGTGGATTCTACTGGGACATTCAGCTGTGTTGTGCCTGGGGCTCTGGACAGAGCCTGGGACCCCAGGACACGCATGGGCCCAGCTGACAGGCTTGGTGCTGTGATAGCTGGAGGCTGATGCGCTGAGTGCTGGGCAGTTTGCCTGCTACTTACGACCACCTGCTGGTACTTGCCCAGGTGTCTGACCAGGACCCGTCACTCTGCCATCCTGACCCCTCCATGGCTGAGTTACTGGGTGTCCCTGAGCCAGGTGCTGTGAGGCCTGGACTGGGCCCATCGTGCTGGGAACTGCACAGACGGGTAACGGATGACGTGTCTGTGCCTCTCTCCTGGGACACGTGAGGGCTGCGTTGTGTGGCCACCGCTTAGCACTACCCCAGCCCCCATTAGCCAAGGCTGGCCCAGCTTTCTGAGCTGCAGGAGGGGCCGGTCTGGCTGCTGCGGTCTGACCTGGGTCGTGTGTTACTGGGTAACAAGCTGAATCCTACGGGCCCCTCGTCTGCTCTGAGCACAACCCAGTGTGAGGTTGGGTCAGAGGTTTGCTGCTCAGTGAGTTAGACTCAGTCACAAAATTGTGACCCTGTCACAACAGCTGAGCGTGACCTACCCCCGTCCAAACCCCTCCCCAAAACCCCAGCGCGGAGACTGGGGGCAAAGGCAGAAACCTGACAGCGAGGGGGGGACAGAGAAGAAACCAAGGCAGAGGAGAGGGGGGTGAGAAGGTTCAGTGAGCTCGGTCTGTGATTGTTGAACTGGCCCATTCCTCCTACCCCCCCCCCACCCCACCCCCCGGCTCCTCTCTTCCCACCCACCCCCAGCAGGGGCAGTCGAAGGGGCCAAGCTGGGTGTGTCGGTCCCGGCCGATGGAGGCTGCACAGTTGGTGCCGGCTGCAGGGCCAGGATCTCAGGGCTCTGGGGAGCAGGAACCCCAGGCTGTGGGGGAAGCAGCTTCCTGTCTGTGACTGGCTGGAGCCAACACATCCCTGCTCCGCTCCCCGCTCGCTGCCCCCAGCCCAGCACAGTCTGTGCCCACTGGGCCCTGAACCCGGCTGGGCTCTGGGCCATTCCACACCCCTGGCCCCTGAGCCTGTCGGGATCCTGAGCCAGTCAGCTCAGTGCCTCGTTCTAGGGATCGCCAGCCCCTGGGGAGCCTCCTGTCAGCCCCCCAGAAGCCCCTTTCTGGGCAGGGTCCCAGGCCCTGAGTCACTCACTGGCTGCTCCAGGCTGGCCAGGCCCAGGGTCTCCAGCAGGGCTGTTGGTGCTGGCACCGCGCTCGCTGCCAGAGCTCCCAGCCCCTGACCCAGCCCGGCCTGTTGTCCCAGCGCTGACCCCTCCCCTGCGGGTGGGGACGCTGCTGCTCTCAATGGCTGAGCCCCTCTCTCTGCCGCTGCCTCTGCTGCTGCGCTCGCAGGCTCAGCCCGTGCCAGGGCCAATGCGGTGCTGCTGGGGCTGCTCCTTCCCTTGGCACCTGGGTTCTCTGTGTCTGGGGCAAATGGCGGGTGAGTGGGCAGGGACCTGCTCAGAGACACCTGCCCTGAGCTGCACCCAGAGGGCAGAGACCAGCCAGGGCTGGGCAGCAAAGTGCCACCGCGCTGAGATTAACCCTTTCCTTCCCCCACCCCAGCAGCCCCTGCCGGTCAGTGCCACTCGACTGCCTGTGCTCTGACCTCAAGGACCCGGGTCCGGCAGCTCAGGGGAGTCTCTGGGTAAATGTGTGGGGGAGAGTAACCAGGGCTCCCTGTGCCCCAGGGTCCCCGTGTGCAATGGGGAAGGCCCCGTGCTGTCATGCAGCCCTTAGGGGCTGGGCAGTGAGTGTTGTTATTGATACCAGCCTCAGCCATTTCAGGGTATCTTGGCAAGCATCTTGCTTCAGTTTACCCTCTTCAGCACTCCTTAAATTACACCTCACAGTCCAAAAGATCTGAGAGAAAAGTTCCCTCCTGGGGTCCACTCTGAGTCCAAGTAAACCCCAAAATAAAATCTTTTCCCTCACTCTGCTCCAGCCTCCAGCTCTCACTGCAGCTCTTCACTGTCCTCAAGTCAGGAGCCCTCAGTCCTTCTGGGAGCTGGACTTGGATTAGTTTCCATCGTGGAATCAGATGACTCCAGCCCTCCCTCCTGGAGCTTGGTAATTTCAGACTGTGCCTTTATTCTCTGCATCCACTTTCTCCAGCCGGGGGCAGCTCTCCAGGGTTCTGTCCTGCTCCAGCTGCTGCTGTCAGTGTCATCTCTGGCAGTTCCTCCCCCTTAGGGGAGCTCCTCTGCCTAGGACAGTGGTCCCCAAACATTTTTGGTCATGTCGTTCCTTACCTGGTTTGCGCCCCCACCCTGGGAGCTGCTCTCAAGAGCTGGGCCAGGAATGGGGCTCCAGTTGGGGCCTGGAGCTGGGGGCTTCGGCCCGGGGCAGAACCATGTTTGGGGCTGGGGCTGCAGCTGGCTTCTCAGCCTGGAGCAGGACAGGGAGTCGGTGGCTGAAGTCGGGGCCGGAGATGCAGCTGGGGCTGAGGGTGGGGCTGCAGTGGAGCTGGGGGCAGAGCAGGGCTGGGTGACATTCCCTTCCCGCCACCCATGGGGGCTAGTCCAGGCCCCGTCAGACCCCCCAAATGTTCCTCCACACCCTCTAGGGGGGCACGACCCACAGTTTGGTGAGCACTGCTCTAGGAGCCCCTTCCAGGCTCCTTGCTCTGGTGAGCTCTCCTGGGAGCTCCTCTCCTCAGCAGCTTCCTGTCCCTAGGATCCCTTCAGCTGAGCCCTGGTTACCCTTTATCAGCCTCATGAGCTGTTTCGCTGCCGACTAGCCACCTAGGGATTTAATTACTTCCAGGTTGGTCTGGGTTGTCTCATTCTCCCTTACAGGAGCCTGTCACAGGTAGTCTGATCCCTGAGTCCCCTAAAAGGACCAGCCCTCTTGATACATTTCCACCACCCCCAGAGCCAACCTGTATTCAAAGGGAGGCGTGACCATGGCTGACACTTGGTTATGTTCTGCTACTTTCAAACTCCAGGGAAGTAAATTGGTGGCCACTTCCAGGAGCTGCACAGACTTAGGAGCCTGCCTTAGCCCCGGGCCCCCGCTGCGCCACTGACCAGACTTTTAATGTCCCAGTCGGTGGTGCCAACCGGAGCCGCCAGGGTCCCTTTTCGACCAGCCGTTCCAATAAAAAAACAGACGCCTGGCAACCCTATGGACAGGTGCCAGCCCTAGGTCCTGTCCACATGGCCCAGTAACACCCTGCTGAGCCGGGTACAGGCAGCCACATGCCAGCCCAGGCCCCTGACAGGGACGCCAAGCTGCCAGCTGCCATGGTCACTAACAGTGTTAACTCTGTCACGTGCCACTCACCAGGCTTAGAGCCCCCAGGGCCCTGGGCCCAGGAACTGCTGTAACCTAGAACCAGAGCAATGCAGGGCTGGAAGGGCCCGCGAGAGGTCACCTAGTCCAGCCCCCCACGCTAGGTCAGGGACTAGACTATCCCTGGCAGGGATTTGTCCAACCTGTTCTTACAAACCTCCAGTTACGGGGATCCCACAACCTCCCTTGGAGCCGGGTCCAGAGCTTCACTGCCCTGAGAATTAGAAAGTGTTTCCTCCTCTCCAGCCTCAACCTCCCTTGCTGCAGATTGTGCCCATTGCTCCTTGGACAGGCCCTCGCCCTGCCCGCTGGGGCACCGGCTGTCACCAAGCCTGAGCATCGCTGTTATTGCACTGAATGGCTGGGGGTGCTGGGCTGGCTCAGTAGGGCAGTGAGGGCAGCTGGGGCTTTTCACTCCCCAGTCACCGATCCCAGCCCAGGCTCAGAGTCCAGTTCCCAGTGGACAGGAACTCACATCGTAACTCACTTTAACGGCAGCCTCACCGGCCACCTCTGCAGGGAGGCCAGGGCCTGAACGGGCCGCAGGGACGATTCCTCCCCAGGGAGAGGCTCCGACAGATGTCAGGGCTGAGCCATGTTGGCAGGACAGTGAGGGGCTCACACAGCCTCTGTCTCCTTATACCCTCAATACACAGAGCTCCAGCAGCCGGGGTGTAAAACCCAATTCGTATCTCCAGCACCGAACTCACTGACACTGTCCCAAGGGTCCTCTCCTACTGGGGTTGGGGAGTGAGTAAGGGGCACTGGAAGAGGGGGGCCAGGGGGCCATGACCCCATCACTTTTACCAATGGGAGGGCTATTCCCTCCCACTTTTTACCAGCTGTAAGGGTGAGCGAGGATGGGGGAGGGGGCCGACAGCAGAGACCAGGGGGTCAGGGTGTGGGGAAGAGGTGGTGTGAAGGCAGGGGCTCAGGAAGGAGGGGCAGTGTGAGAGCGAGGGTTCAGGGGTGCGGGGACAGGAGCTCAGGGAGAAGGGCTGGCACCAGTGGGTGACCCCTCTACTTTGAGGGAGCTTCCATCACTCCTGGGGAGAGCACCATCCCGTATCCTGATACCCCGGCACATCTGTGTATTTGCCAGGTGCACAGAGCTCTCTCTGTGGAGACACTTTCACGCTCACCCAGGAACCTGTGCTGGGAGGCCCCACTGCCCAGGAGGCCGAGGTCTCTCACTCCCCTGCCCTGGGGGTGAAGGGAGGGGCCCTGGGGCTGCTGTTCCCCATCCCAGGAAGGGGGTAAAGGGGATGTGGACACAGACAATGTCCCCTCTGGCACTGTGAGGGGCAGACCTGGCTCCACCCTGGGCTTCAGAGCCTGAGCTCCAGCCAGAACCTGAAAATCTATGCGGCTATTTTTAATTCCAAAGAGGGAGCCCCGTAATCCTGAATCTGTCCACCCCGTTCCAAGACTCGCTGCTGCAGGCTGTGTAGAAGGACCCAAAATGTCTCCAGAGTCTGGGTGTGAAAGTTCCCAGCGTGTCTGACCCAATGTTGCATAATGGGAGCGAGGGGGGTGGCTGGCACAGTCATTAGATGGAGACACCTGAGCTCCTGGGGCTCTGAGTCGGTCTCTGTGACTGTTATCCGCCCTGGGAGATACCCAGGTGCAGCTGCAGAGGGTCTGTGCCGCTAGCAGCGTCCATGGGACAAATGGCTCTGGGCAGAGAGTTCAGGCTGGAGCCAAGTCTCTATTTTCAGCCTGATTTGTGGGGGTGAGATCAGGGGCCCAGGGGGCATTTGTCTGCAAAGGGCAAATTAAACAGCAGCTCAGGAGCGTTTCATCGCTGATGTCCTGAGCCTGGCCTGCCTGTAACTGCGTTTCTGGGGATGTTGACAGTCTCTCATTGCAGGTCACTGGGATTGGGGCTCCTAAGTTGCTCAGACAGGTTTGCAGTGGAGCTGGGTGAAATGTTTTGGACAAATAGTTTATTTGCTGCAAAATTATTTTTCAAGTCAACAAACTACTTGTGAATCCATGTCGGGTTTGCTGACTGGTTTCAATGAACAGAAAAAGGTGCTGCCTCTTCCCTTGTAGCCTTTAGCCCAGTGGCTGGGCTCTCAGCTGGGAGCCCCAGGTTCAATCCCCCCCGTGTGATGCCATGAGAGCTCGAACCGCTGGGCTCCAGGTGTCTGATGACGTCCCCCTGTGTCCAAACACTGCCATGGGCACTGGGCCAGAGCGTGGGGGTGAGAATGACTCTGCAGCCCAGTGTGTTGGGCCCCCACTTGGGAGCCCAGAGTCCAGCTCCTCTGCTCCAGTGACCCTGTAATTATTGATCCATAACCCCAGTGACGGGAGGGGTTACGGCAGTGTCTCAGCCATGTCTGCCAGGGTTTCCTTGCACTGATGTAGCTGCACCAGTGCAAACTAGTGCAGACGCGCTGTGCAGGTGTGAACTGGAAGTGGTCCCTGGTGCAGCTTCTCCCAGATGGAGGGGGCAGTAAGTGGGGAAATGCCCCCTCCCCTCCCCACTGCCCTGGCCTCATTAGCAACAGCCCATTAATCTGCATTTATACCCCACTCCGAATCTTCCACTGTAATGCCCCCCAAGTGAGCCCAATCCAGGCAACTGCCCCCGTGGGGGTGGTGCTCAGCCCGGCAAGGGGAGAGCCTGGCTGTGGGGTTTCCCTGGCTGGAAGGTGGGGCCTGTGGGGCCTGCCAGCTTGGAGAGTCCCAGCTGCTCCCCCTGGGGTAGGGCTGCACCCCCAGTGTGTGTGGGGACAGCACCGACCTGCTCTGAGCAAGAAACCAACCACACATGGCCCGAAAGCAACAGAGATTCCCTGGGGCCTGCCTCTCCCTCACCCCTCTCTGGCTCCTGCCCCTCCCTTACCCTTCCCTCACCCCTGTGAGGGACCCTGGACCCTGCATCTATTCTGACCTCTCACCAACATCCCTCCCTCTCTTCTCACTCCCTTTCTGCTCCCCTGCGCCCTGCCCCTCTACTCCCACTTTGCTCCCTGGCACATGCCCCTGCCCTCCACGCATCTCTGCCCCGCTGGAACAGCCCATCCCTTCTCCCCCTGCCCTCCTGGCATCTGCCCCTCTCCCCCAAACATCCTCTGCACCCTGGAGCCCACCCATCACTTCACACCCCCGCTATGTCCTGGCATCCACCTCTCCCCTTCCCCTCCTCTGTGCCATGTCTCCCACCCCTCCCCTCACCCTCCTCTGCTGTCCTGGCTTTCGCTCTTCTTACTCCCCTCAGCCCTCCTGACGCCTGCCCCTCTCCACACCCTCTCTGACCCCTGGCACCCGCCCCTTCCCTCACCCCCTGTGCCCACCCCTCCTCTAGCCCCACTCTGACCCCCTGGCACCTGCCTTTCCCCAATCCCCTCCCCTAACACCTCCCTCTGCCCACCTGCCCTGCCTCTCACCCCTCTCTGCCCCCTGGTGCTTGTCCCTCCCCTCCTCCGCCCTCCCTGTGCCTGCCCTTCTGCTCAGCCCCTCAATGCCCTGGCACCTGCCCTTTCCCTTCCCCCCGCACCCTCCTGCTGCCTGCCCCTTCCCTCCTCCTGCCCCCCAGCACCTGACCCTCCCCTTGTCCCCTTCCTTCCTGGTGCCCAGCCCCTCCCCACCCTCTGCCCCACTGACCCTGCTCTCCTCTTGCCCCTCTGCCACCATCCCCCATGCCACCTTCTCCTTATTTCTCACCCCTGCCACTTCCCTCCCCCTCTGGCTCCGTGACACCTGCCCCCCTCACCACCCCTCCAGTCCCCTGGTGCCAGCTCCTCCTCTGCCCCAAGTCCCAGCTCTACCCTGGCCCCATCTGCCTCCCTGGTGCCTGCTGTTTCCTTTGCCCCATCTGCCTCCCTGGTGCAAGTCCCTTCCCTCGCCCCCCTTTGGGACCCCTGGTCTCAGCCCTTCCCCTCCCCTCAGCACTGCCGCACCTCTCCCCTCCCCCTCTCCTAACCTCTGGGCCCCACCCTCCCTTCATCCTCCCTCTGCCCCCCCCCTGGTGCCCACATCTCCCTGCACACGCCTCTGCCCCTAGGGCCTGCCCTTCTCCACACCCCTCTCTGCCCCCCTTCTGCTCACCTGCTCCCTCACCCCCCATTCTGCCCCTTTGGCACCAATGCCTGTTCATTCGCTCCCCCCCCCATGGCTCCACCTCCCCAGTCCTCATCATCTCACCCCTGGCAGCTCACCCTGCCCTTGATTTCCCCTGCCCCATTGGAGCTCCCCCATTCCCTCACACCCCTCTGAGCCTGGTGCCTGCCCCTTTCCTTGCCCCCCGCAGCCTCCTGGGGTCCATCCCCTTCTTCTGCCCTGGTGCCCACCCCTCTCCTCACCCCCTGCAGCCCCCTGGAACCTGCCCTTCACCCCCCTCTGCCCCCTGGTGCCTGCCCCATCCCTTGCCCCCCGCAGCCTCCTGGGGTCGGTCCCCTTCTTCTCCCATGGAGTCCACCCCTGCCCCCTGCAGCCCCCTGGAACCTGCCCTTCCCTTCAGACCCCTCTGCCCCCTGGTGCCCCTCCCTTCCCTTATCACCACATAGCCCTTGTGCCTGCCCCACCCCTCTATCCCTCCCTCCACCCCCTACTCCTGTCACCTCCCCCTCCCCTTTCCTCTCCCAGCATCATTTTGTCACCTCCCCTCCCCTGCCACCTTCTGACCCCTCCCCTGCTGCTCCTGCCCTTTCCCCCTCATTGTCAGAGGGGCCCTGACTCCCCTCAGGCCACAACCCCCCCCCCCCCATCCCAGTGATTAACGGGGACGCAGGTTAATTTCCCTTTGATCCCAGTGACCAGCCCCTGCCCCCGGCCTTGACTCTGTGACTCTCTCCCCAGTGGACGTGACTCTGGATCCAGACACGGCTCATCCCTGGCTCGTCCTGTCTGAGGATTGGAAACGTGTGAGAGACGGAGACAAACGCCAGGATCTGCCCAACAAGCCTGAGAGATTTGATCCTTGTGTCAATGTCCTGGGCGCTGAGGGGTTCGCGGGCGGGAGACGTTACTGGGAGGTGGAGGTGGGAGACAAGACTGACTGGAACCTGGGGGTTTGTAGGGAATCTGTGAGCAGGAAGGGGCCGGTCACACTCTCACCTGGGAATGGATACTGGGCCGTGGTGCTGAGGGATGGGGGATACAAGGCCTGCACCTCCCCCGCGACCCCCCTCCCCGTGACTGTCAGGCCCAGCTGGGTGGGGATTTTCCTGGACTATGAGGCGGGCGAGGTCTCGTTTTACAATGTGACTGACAGGTCCCATCTCTTCACTTTCACTGGCACCTTCTCCGGGACGCTCCGCTCTTATTTCAGTCCTGGTCTCAACGCTGGGGGTACAAACGCGGCTCCCCTGATAATCTGCCCGGTCCCAGCTCAGGCCGGAGGGAATCTCGGTCCCTGACAGTGACCCCGCGGCACAGACTGGCCCCTCCCAGCCCTGCTGCTCTTCCCACCCCCAGTGGTGGGGGCCAGTTACTGCAGCAACTGGACTTTCTGTGCTGACCAGACGCTTCCAGTTTCCCTTTTCAACTGGAGGTTCCAGTCAAAAACCGGACACCTGGGAACCCCCAGCCCTCACCTTTCCCGTCCCCTGCCCCAGGGGTAGCAGACGGTGGTGGATGGGAGACATTTACCCCGTCAGAATTTTCTACCCCTGTGAAATCTCAATGTAAAATATGAAAGAAAAAAGATTATTCTAATTTAGAAAAGATTATTGTAACAAGGTGTAAATACAAGAATATTTTATTTTACATTTCAACAGTATTTCAAAATCAAGCATCTAAACACATTTTTAGAACTGGAATTTTTTACATTTATTTTTGGATTCTTCCCTCTGTGACAAAGTTCCTCCTCTACCTTGGTGGGTCCTGCGCTTATTGGCGGATTTCCTCACCTCAGTGATCTTCCCCTCTGGTGAAACCCACAGTCTGGGGCAACTCCTCCTATGTCTGATCAGGAGTTGGGAGGTTTGGGGGGAAGCCGGGCCCGCCCTCTACTCCAGGTTCCAGCCCAGGGCCCTGTGGATTGCAGCTGTCTATAGTGCCTCCTGTAACAGCTGCATGACAGCTGCAACCTCCCTGGGCTACTTCCCTATGGCCTCCTCCAAACACCTTTATCCTCACCACAGGACCTCCTCGTGTCTAATAATGCTTGATGGTATGATAATTTCTCAACCCTCTCAGTCTCAGCTCCTTGTCTCTTGCTCCCAGCTCTTCACACACACTTCTCTCCTCTGGCTCCTCCCCTCCTGACTGGAGTGAGCTTTTTAAACCAGGTGCCCTGATTAGCCTGCCTTGATTGGCTGCAGGTGTTCTAATCAATGTAGCTATCTCCAGTGCCTTCTAGAAAGATCTTAATTGGCCCCAGGTGCCTTGATTAACCTGGAGCAACTGCCATTTTGGTTACCAGGGTACTAGGGATTTGTTTAGCCTGGGGCTAACATACCTGTTCCTCAGTACTTTACTGTAGCCATCCGGCCTTGCCCCATCACACCTCAAATCTATATTGAAGTTTAACTTCTCTAAATAACGTCATTTGTATTTCAACTGTGGAATTTCAAGAAATCCGAAATATTTATCTTAACAAAATAAACTATTAAATTGTCAGACTGGGTTGTTCAGTTACAATGTACAAGTGTCATAAACATCACAACTACACACATGTGCAGCTGGTCTTCCCCCACCCTCTTTATTGTCTTAATTCGTTCTCTCTGGCAGGCAGGGCACATACACCCATCTCCTGCACTACACCCTTGAAAATTAATAGGTTAAAAATGATAGAATTAATTAAGCAATATATTTAAGTTAACTCACACATGATTATATAATGTTCTTTGAACTTCTGTCAGCATTAATTCATGTGTTTTGTAACTTTCTAGCTACATATCATTGGTAATCAAGGTATGACCCTTCCTTTCTTTTTCTCAAACCAGTTAATAAAGCACGGTCCCCAGCCTGAAATGCTCTCTTCCTATCGATAGAAATCTCTTCTACAATCTCCATTTTTTAGTTTATTTCTTTTAGAAATATTATTTGCAGGCAATGTATTGTCAGTGTCCACTGTTGATTGCAATGTACTGCCAGGCTCTTCATGTTCTTGGTTATAAGGACACAACAAATGTAGTTTGATAAAGAAATAGAGAAGGGGTTGTGTTCCTTTACTGAATCTTCACAAATTAACTTAACTGTACTAAACACACTGGCACTTAATGACACATAACATTACATTTGGTGAATCTTAGGAAACCTTTCTTTTCGGCCATAAATCAGTTGAAAGGGTGATATTTTTCTTGTCATGTGAGGTTTAGAGTTCAAAGAATAGAAAGTTGCTCCAGGAAATTCATCACAACTCCTCTGCGTTCTGTCCACCCACTTCTGGAATTCTCTGTAAAAATAGTGACAGAATGATCTAATTCCGTGAAATTAGCCATTGAACCTAACTTCTTGAAGATCTAGCTGAGCAGAGTCTGAGGGAAGGCACGTCACATGACATTGCTAGGACTCCTTTTTGTTTTAACCATGATGCGTTATGAACATTTTCAATGTAATAATTCAGTTTTGAAGATTTATTCACAATATGCCATTCATGGCAGCGTGCCCTAAACTTGTTGATTATTTGAAAATAAATACCCTAAAATTATCTTTTAATGGATTCATTTGTGTTGTTAATCTGTCTGCTGGTGTCTAGGTGGCATGGGCTGCTGAAGCTATGTGTTTTTCCTAGTTTTTAACACAGGGAAATTGTAATCTAAAAATAGATAATTTTCCCTTAAAATCTCCTTCAGAAATATCTGCGTTCCTTTCTCTATTTCTCACTGAATTATGTGTAATTACTGTGGTTTCTTATCCAATCTTCTTGTGTTATTACATTGGGAAATATGTTGGCAAATAGGTTAATATACAACATGGTTTTTACTGTCTGACAAGACACAAAAATGTGTTGTCACTCACAATTTACAGCATGAAGTATCATGAAGAGATTGCAGGCAATGTTCATTTTTAAATTTCTAACTGTGAATGGGCTCCCCCATCAGTTCCTGCAACCCCTGGCTGGCAGAGCTCTGTGTGAATTAAGCAGCATTCAGTCTGCCAGGGAACCTCCACCAAGCGTCTTTATTACTTTTTATGGTGCATCACAACATAGCAGCAGTTACAAGGAGCCCTTCCTGCTCCCTGGTTCAGACTTTTATACTGCTGCTTTCTTCTCAGCACTGAGCTAGTGACCACATCAGGCTCCCCACAGGTGCAAGTGATCCCCTCTGCCCTTCCAAACCCGAACTGCTCAGTCCCTCCTACTGTAACTGCACCCGGTGCCCTGAGCGCTCTCAGTGACCAGGGTGCTGGCTTCCAAAGGGTTTAGTTTGTAGCTGCTAACAGCCCCTGTCACAGGGCCATGAGTGTGTAATTGACCATATAGTGAAAATGTAAACTGTTACCTCATGATTCAATTCAGAACCTAGATCTGCCAGTATCTGCTCTGCACAGCCATGTCGATATATAATTTTACATGTCGTCTTCTCCCCCTCATGTGCTGTCAAATTCTAAGTGGAAATTGTTCTACCTCTTTTGAAAAATCATCTGTAGCTGTCAGTACATACTGGTATCGCTTCTGTGGTACTGGATATAGTCTGATTAAATTTGCTCTCTACAGTTCCCAGGGTTTAACAACTTATGTGCAAGAACACAGGCTAGAGTTATCATTTGGATCTTTCCTATGAAATTTTTATTATAATCCCATGTATAGTAAGCAAAGTAAATGTTATAATGTGGTTTCTATAATAGTTGCTGTCTCCACATAGTCAGAATCTAACTTTTGGTGTTTTTCAGACATAAATAAATACAGGCCAAACTTCCGCAACTGAAAACTTGCATAAATACGCTGTCACAGCAGGCAATAGAAGTTGTTGCTGCACTGTGTTAGAGCTGATTAGAGGCTTTATTGTGCAGCAATAATAAATACAGATCAGGACAAACAATTAGCTTGGCTAATGTTTAAAAACACTTCAGGTGTATTTAACATGGGGAAAGATGCAAAGTGTTTGATTTAACGGGGAGCCATCCGCTCAGGTCCACTTCATTGCAGGAGTTGTAAAGTTAGTCCAATCCAAGCAGAACATTTGCCTGGCATGAGATCCTGTATGAACTCCTGCAAAGCATATGACAGAGAAAGCAGGGTGACCAGAACCTTCTGTAACTCCTGGGTTCTCTGCTGTCTTTCCAATGAAACCAGAGAACGTTACCCCGAGCACTCAAAGGTCTCCTTGGAGATCTAAGGATACGTCTTCACTACCGGCCATATCGGCGGGTAGCAATCGATTTCTCGGGGATCGATATATCGTGTCTCATCTAGCCGCAATATATTGATCCCCGAAGGCGCTCCTGTCGACTCCGGAACTCCACCAATGCGAACGGCAGTAGCGGAGTCAAGATGGGGAGCCGCGGACGTTGATCCCGCACCGTGAGGACGGTAAGTAATTCCATCTAAGGTATTTCGACTTCAGCTACACTATTCACGTAGCTGAAGTTGCGTATCTTAGATCAATCCACCCCCCTAGTGTAGACCAGCCCTAAGAGAGAGACAAACTAAGCAGTGGAAACACAAACTGCCTGATGGAACCAGCACAGGATAATTGAAAGGGCCTCAAATGCCACAGCTCTTGACAGTTTCTTGTCCCTGAAGAAGTCAACCCTATTTTAATCTACAGTCTGTGCACTAAGAATTTCTGACTTACCCAGCAAGGCAGAAATAGAACCCAGGTCTCCTGATTCTTAGTCCAGTGCCATAATCATTAGACCATTTTGACTCCCCTGGAACATGGTTTCTTTACACCCTCTGTGCTGGGCCAAGGGGCAGTCCCTCCATACGTGTCCCATCTCCCAGCAGAGGTTGCACTGGGCCTCCCCCGTGGAATAATGCACTCGGTAGTGGGCTCCATTGTAGGGGACGAGGAAGAACCCCTCGAGCTCCTCTCCATCACACGCCGCCGGCGGCAGTTGAAGTTGCACCTGCCGGTGGAATGAGAGACCATGATGGAGGGGGGGGTCTTTGCAGCCCAATGGAAGAGGGCTGATAACAGAGATTGGTCGCCCCAGGGTAGAAAGGGCAGGCAGCAGGGTGGCATTGGGCAGGAAGGGAGGGACAGAGGTCAGGACTAACTGGACACCGAGGTCTTCCAACGGCTCCAGGGGGCTGAACATGCCCCCACCGCCGCCTCCTGAGCGGCGGTCTCCGATGCTAGGAAGAAGATGACCTTTCCGTACATTTTGGAGGCCACCTCGATGGCAGTGGGCCCCACTACCCTCACCAACGCCCGCATGTAGGTCTCCACGTGGGGCAAGGTGGGCACCAGGAGGCAATGGACGCTGTGCTTCCTGGTCAAGGTGGGGAAGGGGCCCTGGCTGCTATAGATGGTAGCAGAGGCGGTGGTCGGAGATGATGTAGTGGCAGGTGGAGGGGTTGCCTCCACCTGGGCGTATGCCCCGGGGGTTTGGGGGAGGGGCATCTGCAGAGCTGGTAGAAAGAGCAGCGGGGAGGGATGGTGCGGCTTTAGAACGTGTGTATAACATAGGCCCTAGAACGTCACCGAGTGCTTCCTCCAGAAAACCTATGACGTGACTGAGCCAGAGCACATCTTCTGGAAAGACATCTACATGCATTAGAGCCAGCCAGTAAGAAAAAAATCTTTCTCCTGCAGTGACGTGAAGTTAAAGAACATGGAGAAGAAGAAAACCTCTACTCGGGTTGTTACTGGAGCTGAAGCAGAGATGCCAGGATCAACACGGCTAGGGCCCAGGACTGACTATCAGCAAATCTGCCATTTTCTATTCCTGGCGTTTTGACCATGAGCGAATCTCTTTGCTACTGTGTGCCTCAGTTTCCACAACTATAACATGAAGCTAATCAAGGTTATATTTATTCTCTCTCCTACTTTGCAAGGCAGGAAACTTAGATACATTTGGGGCCTGTCTACGCTACCGGTCTAGAGTGTCTTTGTAAGCTGATGACCCCCACCTGTTGTTCAGAACCTATGGATAACACAAGCTCCTAAGTGTGTTCTGTGCTTAGCCCCTATGGAACAGCTGGGCTGGGTGGCCTTTTCTCGCTGGGCTCTGTGGAGCAGGTTCTGGGCACTAGGGATATGAAGAGGCTCTCAAGGACTCATTCTTGAAAATAAATATCAATGAACTGCAACACAATATAAAATCACTGCTGCTAACATTGGTGGGTGATAAAATACTAGCCGAGTGGTAATTAATGCTGAGGACAGGGCAGTGACACAGAGCAATTGGATCCCTTGATAAGCTGGACCCATTCAAAGAAAAGTTTGAAAAGAACCAAATGAAAGGTCTTATACCTAGCAGCAAAGCATGCAGGCCACACCTACAGCATGGGGACGTGTATCCAGGAAAGCACTAACTGT
This sequence comes from Mauremys mutica, assembly GCF_020497125.1. Lineage (NCBI taxonomy): Eukaryota > Metazoa > Chordata > Testudines > Geoemydidae > Mauremys > Mauremys mutica. The sequence goes on from NC_059083.1 coordinate 44,126,902, forward strand.
GAAGAGGATTTAGGGGCCATGCTGGACAAGCCATTCAACATGAGCACTCAGTGTGATGCTGTGGTGAACAGGGCTAACACCATCATTAGATGTAGGAAAAGAGCAGTGAGTAGCACAGGGAGGTGACACACCATCAGTAAGACTGATCTTGGAATACTGCATCCAGTTTTGGCGTCCACCTTTGGAAAAGATTTTGAAATATTGGAGTTGGAGCAATGAGGGTTGGAGAAAAATGCCTGCTAGTGAGCTATGGAAAGAGCTCAGCTGGTTTAGATTATCAAAAAGATTGGGAGGTGACATCATTGAAGTGTTGAAGTGACTTCATGGAGAGAAAATATTGGGTATTAAAGGGCTCATTAATCTAGCAGAGAAAAGCATAACAAGACCCAGCGGCTGGAAACTCAAAAGAGACCAATTCATATTAGAAATAGGGCACAAATGTTCAACAGTGAGGATGAATCACCAAAGGAACAAACTAGAAAGGGAAGTGGTGGGAATTGTCCATTTCTTGATGTCGTCTAATGAAGACTAGATGCCTTTCTGGAACGTGTTTGGTCAAAAACTAGCTACTATGCTATACAGAAAGCATGTGATATGCAGGGTGTCAGATTACATGTTCTAATTGTCTCTTCTGGCCATAAAGTCTGCTAATTTAGGAACAACTGAGCGTAGCACAGGGAAGAGCATCTTGTGCTCTACTGTATAGTCGGTGTCATCCCACAATGAAGAGTCATTGAGTGGGGTGATCCAGGGGAACATCCAGTGTGTCTGGACAGGGGCAGGACATCAGCACTGCAGGGGAGGGGTGGGTGTGGCAGTGACATCACAAGGGCCTTTGGCAGGACCTCAGCCTATTGGACAAAGGTGGTGGGGAGGCGATGATCTCACAGAGAGATCTTGACATCAGTCAGGCAGGACAGGGGTGCAGGACAGGGGCAACCTTGGAGATCCCTGTGGCTTTGCTGCAGCACGTCTCCTTCTGGAGGTCTCTCCTTGAGGACTGAGAGAGAATTCACTTTCACATACATGAGCGCAAGGAGGACCCTCTTTGGAGTTTTCTCCTTTTCTTTTCTTCATTTTGCTAGAAAACAGACGTCTCTGTATAGAAGGTAAGAGCTTCCAAGAGGTCTGGAACCTGTTCAGTCTGATCCATCAAGTGCCGGTGTACCATCACATTTCGAAACCCTCCCGTTTTGCTACTAGTAGCAGTTTCTGCCGCACAACATAACCATCTGGGTTCCTGCTCAGGACTTGCTGCCGCCTGATCCATGGGGTTGCAAATCAGGAGGGACAGAGTTTTTGGTCAAAAACACTCACATTCTGCTTCCTCCTGGCTAATGTGCCAAATGGGGTTGCAAATCAGGAGGGACAGAGTTTTTGGTCAAAAACACTCACATTCTGCTTCCTCCTGGCTAATGTGCCAAATTGACCTATTGCAGGGTTCTGGGGGTTTCTGCATTTTAATTTTATTTTAAATGAAGCGTTTTAAGCATGTTAAAAAACGTATATACTTTATATACAACAACAGTTTAGTTATATATTATAGCCATAAAAAGAGACCTTCTAAAAATATTACAATGTATTACTGGCATGAGAAATCTTAAATCAGAGAGACTAAATGAAGACTCGGCACAGCTCTTCTGAAAGGTTGCCGAACCCTGATCTTTTGGATGCTTGAGGCATGCTCTTTCACTTTTTTGTGTGTGAATATATGAAAAGGGAGGTAAGGTTTGTGGGTACAGAGCACTCCCCTGACCCCAAGGTAATAACCAGAGTGGCCCCATTCATTTTTTTCAATGGCTTCCTCCTTGATTATTTCCAATGACTTGGCTGCCTACACACCTGTCACTGGTCCGGGGTTGGCTGTGCTCCTGTCACTGGTCCAGGGATGGTTGCAAATCTGGAGAGATGGGGTTTGCGGTTGAAAACGCTCACGATTTGCTTCCTCCTGGCTAATGTGCCAAATTGACCTATTGGATGAGTGAGGCGCGCACTTCCACTTTTTTGAGTGTGAATACGTGAAAAGGGAGGTAACGTTTGTGGGTACAGCGCACTCCCCTGACCCAAGGTGGTAACCAGAGTGGCCCCATTCACTTTCTCCACTGGCTTCCTCCATGATTATTTCTATTGACTTGGCTCCCTATGCACCTGTCACTGGTCCAGGGATGGTTGCAAATCTGGAGGGAAGGTGTTTGCGGTCGAAAACGCTCACGATTTGCTTCCTCCTGGCTAATGTGCCAAATTGACCTATTGGATGAGTGAGGCGCACACTTCCACTTTTTTGAGTGTGAATACGTGAAAAGGGAGGTAACGTTTGTGGGTACAGCGCACTCCCCTGACCCCAAGGTGGTAACCAGAGTGGCCCCATTCATTTTCTCCACTGGCTTCCTCCATGATTATTTCCATTGACTTGGCTCCCTACGCACCTGTCACTGGTCCAGGAATGGTTGCAAATCTGGAGGGATGGGGTTTGTGGTCGAAAAAGCTCACGATTTGCTTCCTCCTGGCAAATATGACAAATTGATCTATTGGATGAGTGAGGCGCGCACTTCCACTTTTTTGAGTGTGAATACGTGAAAAGGGAGGTAACGTTTGTGGGTACAGCGCACTCCCCTGACCCCAAGGTGGTAACCAGAGTGGCCCCATTCATTTTCTCCACTGGCTTCCTCCATGATTATTTCTATTGACTTGGCTCCCTATGCACCTGTCACTGGTCCAGGGATGGTTGCAAATCTGGAGGGAAGGTGTTTGCGGTCGAAAACGCTCACGATTTGCTTCCTCCTGGCTAATGTGCCAAATTGACCTGTTGGATGAATGAGGCGCGCACTTCCACTTTTTTGAGTTTGAATACGTGAAAAGGGAGGTAACGTTTGTGGGTACAGTGCACTCCCCTGACCCCAAGGTGGTAACCAGAGTGGCCCCATTCATTTTCTCCACTGGCTTCCTCCATGATTATTTCCATTGACTTGGCTCCCTACGCACCTGTCACTGGTCCAGGGATGGTTGCAAATCTGGAGGGATGGGGTTTGTGGTCGAAAACGCTCACGATTTGCTTCCTCCTGGCTAATATGACAAATTGATCTATTGGATGAGTGAGGCGCGCACTTCCACTTTTTTGAGTGTGAATATGTGAAAAGGGAGGTAACGTTTGTGGGTACAGCGCACTCCCCTGACCCAAGGTGGTAACCAGAGTGGCCCCATTCATTTTCTCCACTGGCTTCCTCCATGATTATTTCCATTGACTTGGCTCCCTACGCACCTGTCACTGGTCCAGGGATGGTTGCAAATCTGGAGGGATGGGGTTTGTGGTCGAAAACGCTCATGATTTGCTTCCTCCTGGCTAATATGACAAATTGATCTATTGGATGAGTGAGGCGCGCACTTCCACTTTTTTGAGTGTGAATATGTGAAAAGGGAGGTAACGTTTGTGGGTACAGCGCACTCCCCTGACCCAAGGTGGTAGCCAGAGTGGCCCCATTCATTTTCTCCACTGGCTTCCTCCTTGATTATTTCCAATGACGTGGCTCCCTATGCACCTGTCACTGGTCCAGGGATGGTTGCAAATCTGGAGGGATGGGGTTTGTGGTCAAAAACACTCACATTCTGCTTCCTCCTGGCTAATGTGCCAAATGGGGTTGCAAATCAGGATGGACAGAGTTTGTGGTCAAAAACACTCACATTCTGCTTCCTCCTGGCTAATGTGCCAAATTGACCTATTGCAGGGTTCTGGGGGTTTCTGCATTTTAATTTTATTTTAAATGAAGCGTTTTAAGCATGTTAAAAAACTTGTATACTTTATATACAACAATAGTTTAGTTATATATTATAGCCATAAAAAGAGACCTTCTAAAATATTAAAATGTATTACTGGCATGTGAAACCTTGAATCAGAGAGACTAAATGAAGACTCGGCACAGCTCTTCTGAAAGGTTGCTGAACCCTGATCTTTTGGATGCTTGAGGCATGCTCTTTCACTTTTTTATGTGTGAATACGTGAATAGGGAGGTAAGGGTTGTGGGTACAGAGCACTCGCCTGACCCCAAGGTAATAACCAGAGTGGTCCCATTCATTTTTTCCACTGGCTTCCTCCTTGATTATTTCCAATGATTTGGCTGCCTATGCACCTGTCACTGGTCCGGGGATGGTTGCAAATCTGGAGAGATGGGGTTTGTGGTCGAAAACGCTCACGATTTGCTTCCTCCTGGCTAATGTGCCAAATTGACCTATTGGATGATTGAGGTGCGCTCTTTCACTGTTTTGTGTGTGAATACGTGAAAAGGGGAGGTAAGGTTTGGGGGTACAGAGCACACCCCAGACCTCAAGGTGATAACCAGAGTGGCCCCATTCATTTTTTCCACTGGCTTCCTCCTTGATTATTTCCAGTGACTTGGCTGCCTATGCACCTGTCACTGGTCCAGGGATGGTTATGCATGTGTCACTGGTCCAGGGATGGCTGTGCCCCTGTCACTGGTCCAGTGATGGTTGCAAATCTGGAGAGATGGGGTTTGCGGTCGAAAATGCTCACGATTTGCTTCCTCCTGGCTAATGTGCCAAATTGACCTATTGGATGAATGAGGCGCGCACTTTCACTTTTTTGAGTGTGAATATGTGAAAAGGGGAGGTAAGGTTTGGGGGTACAGTGCACTCCCCTGACCCCAAGGTGATAACCAGAGTGGCCCCTTTCATGTCCTCCACTGGCTTCCTCCTTGATTATTTCCAATGACTTGGCTGCCTATGCACCTGTCACCGGTCCAGGGATGGTTGCAAATCTGGAGGGATGGGGTTTGCGGTCGAAAACGCTCACGATTTGCTTCCTCCTGGCTAATGTGCCAAATTGACCTATTGGATGAATGACGCGCACACTTCCACTCATTTGTGTGTGTGTGACATTATTGATATAAACTGGGACCATATAGAACATGGTTTGCAACCAAGGTCCTGTAGTGACACCAAATCTTAGGTAAAGGTGGTCATATACGGTGGCTAAGACCAGGTTATGGGTTGGTGGTTATGATTATTCTGTCTGTATGTCTGTGTATCATTTTGTAGTTGAAGTTATAAGTATTGGCTCTGTACTGTCTGTATTTTGTATTTGTGCTCTGCTTCTGGGTGACACTGCAGACAAGTTGGTGTTAGCTCTGATAAGTTCGTTTGATGGCCTATTAAGGACCATCAGCTACACAATCGACCCATGCAGAGAAGGCTGATACGCCTTGTAACTGAGCAAAGTATGCAGGGACTTGCCCATGTGACTCTAGTCTCCATTTTGCTGTAATTTTCCACAGTAAGGACAAAGGTTCTTACACCTGGAAAAGCCTATATAAGGCTAATGCGTCATCTCCATCTTGTCTTCAGTCCTGCTTCTTACCTCTGGAGGGATTTTGCTAGGAAATGAAGCTCTACGCAAGGGACTAGTGACCCATCCCAGCGGGGGATGTTCTCCAGAGACTTGATTTGAACCTGCAGTTTACTCCATCACTGTTACAAGCCTGAACTAAGAACTTTGTCATTACTCTATGTAATTGATTCCATTTAACCAATTCTAGCTCTCATCTCTACCTTTTTGCCTTTATGAATAAGCCTTTAGATTTTAGATTCTAAAGGATTGGCAACAGCGTGATTTGTGGGTAGGATCTGATGTGTATATTGACCTGGGTCTGGGGCTTGGTCCTTTGGGATCGAGAGAACCGTTTTCTTTTACTGGGGTGTTGGTTTTCATAACCATTCATCCCCAGGATGAGTGGGTCTGGTGGTGATACTGGGAGACTGGAGTGTCTAAGGACATTGTTTGTGTGACTTGTGTTTCCCAGTGCGGTGAAACCAAATGGGACTGTAAGAGCTGGATTCACAGGCAAGAGTAATGCAGCAAAAGGCAATCCTAAAATTTGTAAACAGTTCTGATACTTTACATAGACAAATATGAGATACTCTTTTAAATACTCAAGAGATGTGATGCAGAGTTTGATGGAATATAGGGAAAGTATGTCACTGCATCAAGTCTCCTGTAGCAGTAAATTAACAGCAGGGAAGCAGATTTTTATATTTTTAGTGGCATCCAGAAACGGTCCAAGGGAGTTTTCCTGTTGAAGGGGGATGACAGGGGCCGCAGCTTATATGGGCTCGAGGTGCTTAAGCACCAGTAATCTTCAAGGCTGAGGGCTCTGCTCCACCAATATTTGGAGCGGTGTTTCTCCCCTGCCCCCGCCGCAGAGCTTCCCTGCCTGAAAGAAAACAGCCAGTGCCTCTCTCCTTTCTTTGTGCTGTTTCTGCCTACGGATATAGAGATCAGCGGCTGGCAGCCTCTTGGAGCACCGGGGGAGGGGGAGGGGAAGAGGGAGAGAGAAGGAGACAGGAGGCACTCAGGTGCTTAGGAGTTCTCTTCCCCCCCCCCCGCACGCAGGGGGAATAGCAGGGGTGGGGAGGCCACACATGATGGCAGCCCCCCACCCCGGTGTGACGAGCTGGGAATGTTCTTAATGTTTTCTCTGAATACTGTGTTGGTGCCTCAGTGTCTCCTATGCCGTTCTAAAGTATGTAGGTGGTGGATCAAGGTATTTGATTGCTACAGAGCAAAGGGCCAGTGCACCTAAATGCCTGGCACTCTGTCTCCTAGCAACTGATGGCCTGGGCCCCTCCTCTGCAAAGGTGCCAGCTGAAGGTGTTGGAGACAAAGAGGTCAGGTGACCTCCTGGCCCAGGAAAAGAACTGAGCAGAGAGGAGGGGCTGGAGGGGGTTTGGGAGTCTGGAGCTAGCTGGGGATGATGAGGGAAGTGCATATGGGGATCTGGCTCACTGCCCCCAGAATGGAACCAGCTGTAGGATCTTGTTTGCTGTACCTACAAGCTCTGTTTTAGACTGTGTTCCTGTCACCGAACAAACCTCTGTTTTACTGGCTGGCTGAGAGTCACATCTGACTGCAAAGTGGGGGTGCAGGACCCTGTGGCTTTCCCTTGAACACCGCTGGGGTGGGATCAATGTGGGAAGCACATGGAGGGGCAGAGGATGCTGAATGCACTAAGGAGAGACCCAGGAGATGAAGATGTGTGAGGTTCTTGCCCTGAAAAAGTCTGCTCCAAGGGAGAGGAGGCTCCCCAAAGTCCTGACTGGCTTGGTGGGGAGCAGTTCCAGAGCATCGCCCAGGGACTCTGTGCCACCCAATACCCACCGCAGGGGAGGCAAGTGGGCTTTCTGGACCTGAGAGAGTCCCTAGGAGCATGTGCAGTGACTGTGTTGCAGAGTGAGTGTGCTGCGGGGGGAGAGGAGGGATCCCTCCACTGGAGCTTGCTGCTGCTGATAATGGGGTGGGGGGGGAGTCCTCTCTGGTCCTAGACCTGGGGCAGCCTGTCTGCATCCCAAGTTACTTATCCCCAGCCCTGCCCCACCCCAGAGCCTGCACCGCCAGCACCCCAAACCTGAGCACCCTCCTGCACTGTGAACCCCTCATCCCCTGCCCCACCCCAGAGCCCTCACCTAAGGGGGAAAAATGTGCAACTGAAATGTGGTGGTCAGTTTGCAGTATCATTGTGTTTAGCACAATACTTGATTATTTTACACCCCTTTAAAGTATATAAGTAGTTGTATACAGGTGTTACAAAGTGGCAATGTTCTTAATGTTTTCTCTGAAGACTGTGTGGGTGCCTCAGTTTCCCATATGCATTTCTCAAGGATCTAGATGGTGGGATAAGGGGGTGTAATTGTTGTAGAGCCCTGGAGGGCCAGTGTGATGCTGTCTGCACAGAGAATGGCCGAAACCCTGTCTCCGGGCACCTGATGGCCTGGGCCACTCTCCTGCAAGCTGCCAATTGAAGGTGTTGGAGAACAAAGAGATCAGATGGCCTCCTAATGCCTGGAAAAGAGAGAGAGGGCAGAGGAGGGAGTGTCAGTGCCTGTGCGGACTTCTGGGAAGCCCATGGTGTGGAAGGGGATGATGTGATGCTTTGGAACTACTCCATACAAAGCCAGTCAGGACTCTGCGAGAGACTCCTCTCTCTGAGCGTACTGTCTCCAGGATAAGAAGCTTACACCTTCCTGGGTCTGACCTTGGAGCATTCAGCTCTTTCCACACCGTGCACTTTCTGCAGCGAGTGTGCCCAGGCAGGTCATGGGGCAACCAGCGGTCCCTGCACCCCAACTCTGCAGTCAGACGTGACTCTCAGCCAGCCGGTAAAATAGAAGGTTTGTTAGACAACAGGAACACAGATTAAACAGAGCTTGTAGGTACAGAAAATGACCCCTCAGTCAGGTCCATCTTGGAGGGTGGGGAGCCTAGACCCAAGTTCTGGGCCTCTCCCCATTTCCCCAGCCAGCTCCAAACTGACACTCCCTCCTCTAGCCTTTGTATCTCTTCTGGACAAGGAGGCCACCTGATCTCTTTGTCCCCAACACCTTCAGTTGTCACCTTGCAGGGGAAACTGAGGCATCCACACAGTATTCAGAGAAAACATTAAGAACATTCCCAATTTGGCACAACAGGTGTAACAAAATTTAATACCGTATATTGAAGCAGGCAAGTGCTGCTTCTCACTTTCCACTTTTAAATGACCCTTGTAATCGTGTGTTTCTGATGCGTTGTAGCTTAATTTTATATCGGCTTACAGAGCGAGAGCGGGGAGATAGACCACCATTTTGGGCACCACCAAAAATTATACAAACCTGCCGCCTATGGGATTACAGTCAGTATCGACTTTACAATGGTGCCATGGCACCAGGGCCACCCTGCATCTCACTGCAGACACAGTGCTCAGAATTAAGCAATGTTCTCAAGGCTATTGTACTCAGTACTAGTTTTCAGTTGGCAGCTACGTGCTTCAGCCAGGCCACTTTCTCACTAGGCTATATCCTGAATATTGTGACTGGGAATGAGGTGGGGGCAGGGAGTGTAGCAGATGCAAATTCGAGGTGAATATTATCTTGTCAATACTGTCCTGGGTTTATGATGCTTTATGCCATGGACTGAAGCAAAGTGGCTGGTGAATAACCAGGAATCTGGTTAATAATTATCTAAATTCAGCTTTCTTCTTTCTCTCTCTGTGAATTATCACTAATTCAAAATAGTGTGCAAGTTGACTGGATAATGGTAATAGAATAATCTCTTGTTAAAACATTGTAAACCATACTACCTGTTTTTTATATTAAACACCTACTATACATAATACAATAAATCTGACAAACAAAACCTAGGAAAATTTTATTCTTTCTGCGTCTTATTTACAGTTTTACAGTAATCTCTTGCTTCAGAATGCCTCAAGGGTCACCCATACAGTTTGCAATAGGAATCAACATGTGGCTTGGCAGCTGACTCTTTACTGATTCCTGAACAGCTGGTAACTCAATATTAATCTGACATAGATACTATATGCAGAAGCACAACTCTGTATATATGGGGAGGGGCTGATTATTGACCTTTCTGCATATGTAATAATAGTTTTTGGTGTTTGTAAGACAAGGCATAATAATGAACTTTGTAAAAGTTCCTGTTTGGTGTGAGAGATGTTACTTATACCTAAATTCACTCCCCTTCCCCACACCCAGCCCTATGCATGCTGGCTAGGGAATATCACTACTGTAGTGTCAGCTTTTAAGAGAGCTTCACATGCAGAGCCGTCAGTAGGGATTTTTGGCACATAAGGCAAGGAACAGAGGCAGCATGTCCGGCTCTTCCCTATTAGAGGGAAGGATCCACCAACGAATTTCTGCAAAAGAGCCGTATGCGCTGCCCCTCTCCATTGAAGACGAACAGCGGCACTTCGGCAACGAGTACCACAGTCCCTCTCAGAGGGAAGGACTTGCTGCCGAATTGCCGCTGAAGGAGAGACTTTCTGAGCCCCTCACTTTCCGTGCCCGAGGCAAATGCCTCACTCGCCTTGCCCTCGTTACGGCAATGTTCACATGCGCCACTTCTAGTATTACGGTAAGTTAAAACAAGCTACAGTACATTGGGACATTAATGCTCTATTACAGTATTTGCAGTAGCATATTAAAAGCTATAACACTGAACAGACTAGTTAGGGCCGGCTTTAGGAAGTTTGGGGCCCACCCAATTCAAACATTTTCGGCGGGGCCCCAGCAGGGATGACTTTAAAAAAAAGGAAAAAAAGGTGGGGAAAAAAAGCCTTTCCTTTCTTAGCAACCGGTTCCCTATGAAAAGTTCTGATTTAAGGGATGTGCCAGAATATGTATTTCTGGTACCAATAGGGTTACTATATTTCCAGATTTAAAAATTCCTCCCGAACAGGAATTTAAAAACCAAAAAGTCTGACATGTCCAGGAAAATATGGCTGTATGTTAACACTACCTACAGTTCTTTTTTAAAAAGATGGGCCTGAACTAGAAATGAACTCCGCTTCACGTGTGGGTCCCCGCCAGGGGCGGCTCTAGAAATCAGGCTGCCCCAAGCAGCGCGGTGCGCTGCGCCGCCCTTCCCCGGTCCCGCGGCGGGTCCCCTCTTCCCGCGGCTCCGGTTGAGCTCCCGCAGGCCTGCCTGCGGCAGGTCCACCGGAGCCCGGGACGAGCGGACCTGCCGCAGGCATGACTGTGGCAGGTCCGCTCGTCCCGGGCTCCGGTGGACCAGCCGCAGTCCTGCCTGCGGCAGGTCCACCCGAGCCAAATGCCGCCCCCCAGGAAAGGGCCGCCCCACGTGCCTGCTTGGCGCGCTGGGGTATAGAGCCGCCCCTGGTCCCCGCCACTCCCTGGGAGTGTGCTAGGGTGACCAGATGTCCCGATTTTATAGAGACAATCCCAATCTTGGGGTCTTTTTCTTATATAGGATCCTATTAACCTCCACCCCATCCTGATTTTTCACACTTGCTGTCTGGTCACCCTAGGGTGTGCACATGTGTGTGGGTACCAGCTGCTCTCTTCTCCCATCATTGAAGCAGGTATGCAGGGTTACTGCCCAGGGAATTGCAGGGCACCAGTGGACATGGGGCTGGCTGCAGGCAGGGCAAGGGGTGCAGCAATGGCTGGAGACAGGGGTGTGTGGGGTGGGGTGGGGTGGGCTGGCTGGCTTCAAGCAGGGCCATAGGGGGGTGTGGCATAGATTGGCAGTGTGGCATAGATTGGCAGTGCTGAAGACAGAGGAGTGCAGGAATGGCTGGCTTCAGGCAGGGGGGGTGCAGCAGGGGTTGGCTGGAGACAGGGCAGGGGGTGCAGGTACAGGGGGTACAGACCACCCGGTATGGTAAGTGCTCCCTCCTCCTCCTCCCTCCCCCACCAGAGTAACAGCAGCCACCTGGGGCTCCCCTGCTTCCACAGCCCTGGCCATGTACACAGCTGCCGGAGCCCTGGGGGAGCGGCGGGGCTCCAGTGGCTATTTAAAGGGCTAGGGCAATAGAAGCAACGGGGGCGATGGACTTTTTAAGTAGCCCACAGATCCCAACAGCCCTACCCCATGGCTCCAGCAGTGTGGCACTGGTGGCAATTTAAAGGGCACCCAGGCCCTTTAAATTGTCCCCTGGAGAAGCCGGGCCACCCCGGTACAGTACACTGACTCTTGCCAATACACCGAACCAGGGCTTGGGCACGGGACCCTCTTAGGGGCAGGGCCCGATTCAGGGGAATTAGTTGAATTAGCCTAAAGCCGGCCCTGCCAGTATATCCAGGACATTAGTAGCACACTTTTCCCCCACCAATACCTAGTAGTTGCACTGTCATCTCCCATAGCTACTTAGGTTGCAGCTTTATTGTTAAACCTAAATTGGGAAGAAAGACGACTGATTCAGAACTTCTTTAATGGTTACTTTATCGCTAAAGGCTGTAGTGGGGTATAGACTTGGAGAGAGGAAGGTTTCTATGATGTAGGCAAGATCAAGTATTTTATCCAAAACCAGAATACGAATGGCGCTGGTCTTCTGGGTGTCTGACCTTGAGCTATTGTCAAAAGTTTGAGGGTGACTCGTCTCCTTCCTCATATTTTGGTTGAGGATTGTATTGATAAAGGGATTGGCCTCAAAGACCTGGTTGTAGGACTCTGCCACGGTGTAGTTTTCATCTTGGATTGCCTGGTCCTAATTATAGTAAAGCATGCACTTTAGTCTTTGTAATTATATGTTATAACTCTGTTGCTTTTTATGAAGACAGGAGTAAAAGAAAAGTAGCTGCAATATTTTCATACTAAACTAATGCTGAAAATGTACATAATTTCAATCAGACTCCTAATCTTAATTTTTGGTTAATTTTCTTATGGATTTATTTATTATGGTGGGAAACTGCTATAGGGAAGTACACTTCTCCTATATAGGTCATAAGGATCCTATCTGTCTGAAACTGGCTGCTCTTTCTTTCTTTGATCTGCAGAGTGACTGATGCTTTTCAGACATCAGTTGTGGGTACAGAAGGGTTTCATTGCATCTTCTCTCTTGGCACCAGCTACTGTTCTCCCTTCTTGTTGTATTGATAGTGGGTGTGTGTCTCTCCTTTCTTTAAAATCATATATGCTAGGGACAGTCTTGTCCTCTTCTCCTCTCCTGATGTCAGTGTAGATGCAGGTGGTGCAAAATGTACTACAGTCATATAGTATCTCAAATGCAAAGCTACATTTCAATGATCTGAGGTTTGAAGAACAATGTGGAACTAGCTGTTTTATGGGATGTCTCAATTTCATTCCTGTAGTAACATAACTGGTGATAGGAAAGCAGGGAGAGAGAGAGGTGTGTGCTCTGCAAGGCTGCTTGCCACGGGGCCAATGGGTGTGGGTGGGCTGGGTAGGATCGCGGGAGTCACATCTCAGGGATCTGCCCCGCTACCCAGCACTGCTCCAGCTATGAGCTGTCTCCACTGCCTGGGACCTGTGGGGCCCCACCTGCCTCCCCGGGGGAAGAGCCACCTGGGACTGGTGCAGAGGCTGCGCCAGTCTCAGCCACTCACAGGGAACAGTTGGGGAGGGGGAAGGCTCAGCTGGGTCCTGAGAGAGCCTGGCCCGGGTAGGCTCTGCTCCTGCTCCAGCCTGGCTGCTTCCACCACTCCCAAGAGGCCAGAGTTCTCCTGCCCCAGGACCAGTTCTGGCTGCGCTGCCATCTCAGCCTCGCAGCCACAGTCACCTCCCATCAGGGCCGGCTACTGTGGCTGGGGGCTAGGGTTTGGGAGAGTAGGTCTCTAGGTGGTCTGGGTAGGTGCTGGGCACTGGGGGGGGGGGAGATCTATGTGTTGGGGGCCTGTCAGTGGGGGAGATCTGTGTGTGTGTGGGTGCTGGGAAGTGTGGGGGGTCTGTGCGGGTCACTGCAGTTGTGGTGGTGGGGGGCACTGGACAGTGAGGGGATCTGTAGGGGGGCTCTGGGTGGGAAGGTGTGGGGCACTGTGCAGTTGTGGGAGGGCTGTGGGGGGTCTTCAGCTGGGGGGCACTGGTCAGTGAGAGGATCTGTGGGGGGGTTCTGAGTGGGTGGGGGAGTGATCTGGGAGTGCACTGGGCAGGGGGGTTTGTGGGGGTCTCTAGATGGTGCAGCACTGGGTGAAGGGAGTCAGAGGGGTTCAGGGCAGGGGATTTGTGGGGGTCTCTGGGTGGTGTGGCACTGGGCATAGGGAGTCGGAGGGGTGCTGAGCAGGGGGTTTGTGGGGGTCTCTGGGTGGTGTGGCACTGCGCGTAGGGAGCCAGAGGGGTGCTGAGCAGGGGGTAGCATGGTGCAGCATGGGCCCACACCCAAGGGGAAGAAGCACAATGGCAGTGCAGGGCTGGGCTGGACAGCATGGGTCTGGCAGCTCCTGGTTTGTAAACAGTGCCCTTGTACTGGGCTGGGTGGAGTGCGGCTGTCCCTGCCGTACCATGACTCATATCCCATTGCCCCAAGTCAGCCCCTCGCTCTGAGGACTCTGCCCCCATGCCTCATGTCCCCATTTCCCCCATGGGGACCCACAAATATGTTTAGCACCGGGCCCACAACAGGTTAATCCAGCCCTGTTTGGGGTGCAGGCTCTGGGATGGAGTTGGGGGTGCAGGAGGGTTGCAGGCTATTGGGAGTTTGAGTGACGGGTGCAGGCTCTGACCTGGGGCAGGGGATTGGGGTGCAGGAGGGGGTACAGACATGTGGGCTCTGGGAGGGAGTTACCAAATCAGCACGTTGTATAAGAGAAAGGAGCTGCAGGGATTTCATATAGACATCGAAACTGATAGAAGAGACTTTTACATAGTCAAAATGTGAGAGGCAGAGTTTGAGGGAGGGAGGGAGGGAGGGAGGGGGCGTCTGTACAATATTTCCCCACATTCAGTCTCCTGGCTGGAGCAGTAACAGCCCCGCAGCACTTGTACAGGATAGAGGAGCTGCGCTGTCTACGCTTTGACAGTGTAGGAATCGGGCTGCCTGTGCCTTTAAGACCCAGCCCCAGGAACCCGCCCCCTGCTCCAGGGCTGACACGGGGCACAACTGAAAACAGCCTGTGCCCCCCCCACAACCCCGACACCCCCAGATCTGCGAGCCCAGCAGGTGGCTCATCCCGAGGGGCCACTGTTCCCCCCCCACCCCCTCCCTAAACGGGGGTTTTGTCCCCGCACAGGGTCTGGCAGCGTCTCCCCCCCTGGGCTTAACCGCGGCTCCCACCCCCCACCCCCGATTTTTCCCCTTCAGTCTCTCTCCTGCCGCTGCCTACAGCAGCTTGACCCCCCCTGGCCAGTAAATTTGTGTCCCCCTCTCAGACCCTGGCAGCCCCCCCGCTGCGATTTGCCCCCTTGAGCATTTTAAACGCCCCCAAAGAGCAGGCAGCAAATCGTGAGTAGAAGTGAGGGCAGAGAGAGGGCAGTGGCGACAGCGCAGGTTACTGGGCATGCACAGTTCGGCTGCGCATGCTCAGTGCAGCCAAAGTAGCAAATCGGGATAGGTTCATGTTTCTGATGGTACAGGGGCAGCCCCGGGCTCTGCCGACACCGGCTCCGGAGCCCGCAGCTGAGGGGGGGTGTGGGGGACCCGGGGGAAGAGCCGGGGCCGGGCAGGAAAGTGACTCTGCACCAACGGCCCCTCCCCGCCCCAGCTCTGCTTCCGGGGGGGCTGCGAGTCCCAGAGCTGCTGCCCGCCCTGACCCCCGCGAGCGCCTGCAGGAGCCGAGCCAGCTGCAGCCGGTGCAGTGTAGCAACGTGCTACTCACAGTGTACTGAGCATGCTCAGTACCTCTGCTGAAGCCTCTGCCCTTATTAGCTGTAAGAATCTGTGGACCGCTCTTGACAGGGGTTAAAAAGGGGCAAATCGGAGCAGGGGGGTGGCCAGGTTCTGAGCGGGGGTGAGAACTGACTGATCAGGGGGTCAAGCAGCTGGAGGCAGCGTTAGGAGAGGGGCTAAAGGCAAAATCAGGAATGGCGGGGGGAGGCAGAGTTAATCCCAGGAGGGAGGCGCTGGCAGCAGGGCAGTGGCGACAGCAAAGGTTACTGGGCATGCTCACTTCGGGTGCGGATGCTCAGTGCAGCCAAAGTAGGGAATCGGGAGCGGGAGCTGTTTCTGTCGTTACACAGCTGCTGTTCCCCAAAGGTGTCTCTGCTAAGTTGAGACTTTAATTGAAGTCTCCTCTGTGCCCAGCCCAGGAGGGGACTTTCTCAGGTGGCTGGAACCCGTCCCTGGGGCAGCCCTGGGCTCTGCTGACACCAGCTACTGAGCCGGAGCCTGCAGCTGAGGGGACAGACCCCGGGAAAAGTGCTGGGAACTGGCAGGAAAGTGGCTCAGCACAAATGACCCTGGGAGGCAGAAGCTGGGTTTACACTACAAAGTTAAGTTGACCTAAATTGCCCTGTGTATGTGTCGGGGCTGATCAAACCCTGTCACAGCGATGCAGTAAAACCACCTCCCTGACTGGCACAGAGCTGTGGTTGATCTTCTTAGGTTGGCACAGTGCGAATGTAGACACTGCATGGCCTATTTGATCCCTAACAGTCCTCCAGCCCCTGCCCCACAGTGCCCCAGTCCCTGCAATAGTTACCGCTCTGCTCATAAATGTAAAGCCCTCTGTGTAGAGGTCACAGAGACCAGAAGCCCAGCTCCCCCTTAAACCTTCCCCCTCATGTTTTTGAAATGCCCTTTCCTGGCTGTCCACCTTGGCCAGCTCCCCTAAGCTCACCTCTGTTGTTTGCATCCAACTGATGGAGAGGTGATCATGGCAGTGAGGGCAGGGGGTTAAATCTGAATGAGTGACATTGTGGCCTGGTGCATGGGGCTGCAGCACCCTCTGTCATCATGATGGAAGGGCATCTGGGCCCAGCCTGAGTGGTGCTGTGATCCCTTGTGCCAGGTCACAACAGCCAGCATGTGGGGCAGGGCTCAGCCCCATGGGACAGGAGCTGCCACTGCAGGGTGAGTGTGGGGCAGGAATGCTTCACAGTACTCCAGGCCTCCCTCCCCAAACGGCAGGACCCACCCCCACATGGATGCAATTATATAACAGGAAATTCTCACACACAACCCCCCCCCCGCATAAAATGATAACAATAAAGAGGCTCTAGCTGTAAGAATTTGAAATTCCAAGTTGTGTTTGTTGTTAACTGTTTTCATGGATAAGTTTGGCTGGGGCAGGAAGAGGGGGGACCTGCACCTTTGAGAGGCCCTGGCTTAGCTAGTTGGAGCTGGTTGTTATGGGAGGCAGAGGCTCGTGTCAGGCCATGCTGATCATTCAGAGCTCAGGCACTGAATGGAGCAGCACTCCACCAACCTCCCTGGCTCCCAGGGGCATTTACACACAGGGCTGGTGCCAGTGGTTTCCCCAGGAATTGAAATTAGGGGGGGTGTTCGAATTTACAGGCGGGGTGTTAGGACCAATGAGATATATAAAAGAGATATGAATAAAGTAAATGTTTTGTTAGGATTATGCAAATTTAACATAAGAATAATGCAAGTTACACCAAAATACATAACAGGTCTAGATTTCTAAAAAAATATACATTTTAAAAAAAAGTATTTAATTTAAATTGACTTTTGAAAAGTAAGCCATCATGGGGTAAGAGGAAAGTCCTCTCATGGATCAGTAACTGGTTAAAAGATGGGAAACAATGGGTAGGAATAAATTATCAGTTTTCAGAATGGAGAGAGATAAATAATGGTATCCCTGAGGGGTCGGTACTGGGACGAGTGCTGTTCAACATATTCATAAATGATCTGGAAAAATGGGTAAACAGCGAGGTGGCAAAATTTGCAGATGATACAAAACTATTCAAGACAGTTAAGTCCCAGGCAGACTGCGAAGAATTACAAAGGGATCTCATAAAACTGGGTGACTGGGCAACAAAAATGGCAGATGAAATTCAGTGTTGATAAATGCAAAGTAATGCACATTGGAAAACAATCTCAACTATGCTTACAAAATGAAGGAGTCTGAATTAGCTGTTAACACTCACAAGAAAGAGATCTTGGAATCATTGTGGATATTTCTCTGAAAACATCCTCTCAGTGTGCAGCGGCAGTCAGTGATTCCCAACATTCTGTTTGCTTTTTTAAAAAGAACAGGAGCACTTGTGGCACCTTAGAGACTAACAAATTTATTTGAGCATAAGTTTTCGTGGGCTACAGTCCACTTCATCGGATGTAGCCCACGAAAGCTTATGTTCTTTTTGCAATACAGACTAACACGGCTGCTACTCTGAAACCTTTGCTTTTTAAAGAAAGGGATTGATAATAAGACAGAAAATATCATATTGCCTCTATATAAATCCATGGCACATGTACACCTTGAATACTGTGTGCAGCTCTGGTTACCCCATCCCAAAAAAGACATACTGGAAATGCAAAAAGTACAGAGATGGGCAACTAAAATGATTAGGGGTATGAAACAGGAGAAGAAATTAAAATGACTGGGAATTTTCAGCTTAGAAAAGAGATGACTAAGGGGGGATATGCTAAAGGTCTATAAAATCTTGACTGATGTGAAGAAAGTGAATAAAGTAAATGTTTTGTTAGGATAATCCAAATTTAACATCAGGAAAATACAAGTTACACCAAAACACATAACAGATCTAGATTTCTAAAAAATATATATATATAATTTAAAAAAATGTATTTAATTTAAATTGACTTTTGAAAAGTAAGCCATCATGGGGTAAGAGGGAAGATCCTCTCATGGATCAGTAACTGGTTAAAAGATGGGAAACAAAGAGTAGGAATAAATTATCAGTTTTCAGAATGGAGAGAGATAAATAGTGGTATCCTTGAGGGGTCAGTACTGGGACCAGTGCTATTCAACATATTCATCTGGAAAAATGGGTAAACAGTGAGGTGGCAAAATTTGCAGATGATACAAAACTATTCAAGATAGTTAAGTCCCAGGCAGACTGCGAAGAGCTACAAAGGGATCTCACAAAACTGGGTGACTGGGCAACAAAATGGCAAATTAAATTCAATGTAGATAAATGCAAAGTAATGCACATTGGAAAACAATCTCAACTATATATACAAAATGAAGGAGTCTGAACTAGCTGTTAACACTCAAGAAAGAGATCTTGGAATCATTGTGGATATTTCTCTGAAAACATCCACTCAGTGATTCTGTTTGCTTTTTTAAAAAGAACAGGAGCACTGTAGATCTCTGAAAACATCCACTCCATGTGCAGCAACAGTCACAAAAGCAAACAATGTTGGGAATCATTAAGAAAGGGATAGATAATAAGACAGAAAATATCATATTGCCTCTATATAAATCCATGGTACATGCACACCTTGAATAGTGTGTGTAGATCTGGTCACCCATCCTAAAAATATATATATTGGAATTGGAAAAGGTACAGAGATGGGCAACTAAAATGATGAGTGGTATGAAACAGGAGGAGCGATTAAAGTGACTGGGAATTTTCAGCTTAGAAAAGAGATGACTAATGGGGATATGATAGAGGTCTACAAAATCTTGACTGGTGCGAAGAAAGTGAATAAGGAAATTTTATTTAATCCTTCACATAACACAAGAACTAGCAGTCACCCAATGAAATTAATAGGCAGCAGATTTAAAAAAAAACAAAAGGAAGTATTTCTTCACACAATATAAAGTCAACCCAGGGAACTCTTTGCCAGGGATGCTGTGAAGACCAAAACTATAACAGGATTTTAAAAAGAACTAGATAGATTCCTGGAGAACAGGTCCATCTGTGGCTATTAGCCAGGATGAGAGGGATGCAACGCCATGCTCTGAGTGTCCCTAGCCTGTTTGCCAGAAGCTGGGAGTGGGCGACAGGGGATGGATCACTTGATGATTCCCTGTTCTATTCATTCCCTCTGAAGCACCTGGCCTTGACCATTGTTGTAAGACAGGGTACTGGGCTATATGGACCATGAGTCTGACCCAGTATGACCATTCTTATGTAAAAATTAATTATAATAAAAATGTTTAGTACAGAAACTCCCCAGCATAATGACCTCCCAAGATAGCAACAATGTGAGATAACAACCTTGGCAAATAATGCATTTTAAAAATCTTGGCCTACTGGGAAACATATTTATATAAGTTTCCATTCCCAGTCACAAATCTAGCATTCTGGAGCAAAGTGACTAAAATATAGTCCAACCATCAAATGTTTATTTAACATGCCCCTCACTTTTCCCTCCACCGCACTCCACTCACCGGTGTTGTCCTTGGTTAGTGGAGACTCAGAGTTCAGAGGTGCTTTCACGTGAGTACACCTTCCAGGTGGGGGACAAAAAGGCAGAGTTTGCTCTGGCCACGGCTGTTCGTTGTGCCATGGTTCACTCTACCACTCTGTTGCCAATGGCCCTGCACAGTCACCTTCTGCTGTCACCTACCACAGTGACCTCTGCGAGTTGGTCTCTTGAGGTTCCACCAGCTCTCAGTGATTTCAGCTGAGCCCTCAGTATGGGAACCTCGCTGCTAGTGCAGTCTGGGCTGTCTCTTACACAAAAACACTGTACCCACAGGAACACTGTCCCCACAACAGGACTAAGCACTTAGACCTGATTGTCAGTGATTTCAGCTGCAGTGGTCACTTAACAAAACAAAAGACTATCTATGGAGCCTAATCAGCTCTGTCTTTAAACCGTGGAGAGGGACAGGTTCCCCACCCTCTCTCTTGATGCCTTCAAATCATAAGAACATAAGAATGGCCGTACCGGGTCAGACCAAAGGTCCATCTAGCTCAGTATCTGTCTACCGACAGTGGCCAATGCCAGGTGCCCCAGAGGGAGTGAACCTAACAGGCAATGATCAAGTGATCTCTCTCCTGCCATCCATCTCCATCCTCTGACAAACAGAGGCTAGGGACACCATTACCCATCCTGGCTAATAGCCATTTATGGACTTAGCCACCATGAATTTATCCAGTCCCCTTTTAAACATTGTTATAGTCCTAGCCTTCACAACCTCCTCAGGTAAGGAGTTCCACAAGTTGACTAAGTTCCACATCACAGACTAAGTACAGTTCTACTGCCCTTTATTCATCAATAAGAACAACATTTCATCCCCCCTTCCCCCACATTCAAGTGGTTTGTAACCCAACCCCAGCCAAAATCTATCACTTGGACAACACAGCTTTGTTTGCTGGATCCCTAGGTAGATTAGGTGTGAATGTAAATATAATCTGTCCCTGAAGACTTAGCTCCCAGCTCATCACTAGCTGTCAGGGAGAGCTCATTTAGACTTTGCTTACAAATCATCATTTGAAATTATTAGGTTGGCCAACATCACCGAAATGAATGCACTGACACTGTCATAAAAACCAGCTGTATAAGGAAGCAAGGAAGCTAGTCTATGTTCATACTTTTCAAATCTATTATACTTTTTCAGATACACATATTTTATCATACACTGTATAAGCTTTTAAAGTGTGTATTAATGTTTCAGTTTAAATTCAGATTTCCAAACAGTCACTAAATTGGTATGTAACTAGCTCACAAAACTGGGGGGGGGGGGTTGGGAAAATTCAGGGGGGGTGTAGGGAAATCACTGGCTGGTGCAACCACTAGGAGAACTAGGCGGTTGCCTAGGGTGCCAAGTGTTTGGGGGTGCCAAAAAGCGGTGCCCTCGCTCGGCAGGGAGGATCCGTCTTCTGGAGGCACCGGAGAGCCAGGGCACCGGCTTGCGGGGGCGGCGAGCCCCAGCCATTGAATAGCCAGTGCGGTGCAGTGGGGGCAGCAGCCTTGCAAAGGCAGTGGTGCCACTAGCAGGGAGCAGCTGTGCCCCCCACCCCTCCTGCCCAGGCTGCGGCCTGGCGCCCCCTCCCCCAGGGGCTTCTGCAGGCTGCAGCAGATGCATGCGGGCGGTGGCTCCCATGTGCCCCCCAGCTCCCCCATTGTCATGCCCTCATGCTCGGGCTCTGCGGCTCCCAGGCATGTGAGCTGCCACCGGGGTGCGGGGCCCTGAGCCTGCCGGGAGGGGCAGTGGCGGTGGCAGCTCACACTCCTGGGAGCCACTGAATGTGAGCGTGGTGAGGGGGGAACTGGGAAGCACACGGGGGGGGGGGCGCTGCCTGCATGCATCCACTGCAGGAGCCCCCGGGGGTGTGCCAGGCCGCAGCCTGGGCAGGCGCGCCCCCCAGCTCCCCCCTTCACCGGGCTCGGGTTCTGCGGCTCCTGGGTGTGTGAGCCACCGCTGCCCCTCCCCTCCCAGGGCCCCGCGCCCCGGCGGCAGCGGCTCCTGACAGCAGAGATGAGTGCTGCCCAATGATCTTGGAATTCCTGGTGCGGGTGCTGAGAAGCAGCCAAGCAGGGGAGAGGAACTAGCTGAGGCAGCAGCCAGGAGTGTCCAGGGGAAAGGTGCTGAGAGCTCACTGTTCAGGGCCTGGTACGGCTTTGGCCTCTGGCATCTCAACTGGGCTCAGTCCTGGGTACACAAACAGCGCTGCATTAAGGACCTCAGAAACAGGCCTGACTTGGGAATTCACATAAGTGCTGAATCTATGCCCCTGCTTTGAGGCTGGCATTGACCATCCCATCCCAAATGACTCACATGAGTTCCAGGAACTTTTGGATGTGGCCAAATCCGTTGCGCAACATTAAGCTTGCATGTCTGTGGTGCACTGCCGGCAGCGGGGAGAGGTGAGAGTCTGTGGCTGGAGCTGGTGGGTGTGGTTGTGGGACAAGATAATATCTTTTACTGGACCAACTTCTGCTAGTGAGAGAGACGAGCTTCCGAGCCAAGCAGAGCTCTCCTTCCCTCTGGGAAATATACTCAGTCACTGCTAAATACAAATTGGGACAGATTGTTTAACATAACCAGTTAACACACATTTCAAGGGACCATT
The DNA here is from genome assembly GCF_020497125.1 of Mauremys mutica. Lineage (NCBI taxonomy): Eukaryota > Metazoa > Chordata > Testudines > Geoemydidae > Mauremys > Mauremys mutica. Next base: position 44,149,043 of record NC_059083.1, read on the forward strand.
CAAGGTCAAGTGGCCAGTTAACGGGGGGGGGGGGGGGGGGGAAGGAAGGTGGAATTTTTGCCAAGGGCGCAAAATATCCTTGCACCGGCCCTGGTTCTGCCTTGGTCAGAAGCCTGGCCAATATAAGTTCATTACCCAGTCCACCCCCTCCCCTGATGTGGAGAAGACGTGAACTAGCCTTTGTAAATGTAGCTGAGATTTTCCAAGCACCTCAACCAAAACACAAAGTTTTAGATTAAATATCACACAGATTTATTGGCTACAGAAAGATCGATTTTAAGTGGTTATATGTAGCAAATGTAGAGATCAAAGCTGGTTACCTAAGAAATGAAAATAAATTTGCAGGCTAAGTTCTACAAACTAAACAAGATTTGAATCAAGCAGTGTCTCCCCCTGACAGATGGTCTAGTTCCTCGATACACAGGCTGGGACTCTTTTCCAGCCTGGGACCCCCTTCTTTTATAGTTTCTTCCAGCTTGCTGGAAAGATCTTTTGCTGTGACATGAGGGTCAGTCACTCCCCACTGGTCAAGCTGTCTCCATTGTACACAGTCTCTGGAGAGTGGGTTCTTTCCTTAATGGGTGTCGATGAGCCATTTACCGCTGTCTGGCTACTCCATTGTTGTACCTGAAAGGCTAGTTGTGATGTTCCCAACCTGACAACATATTTCAGTAACACATATAGCAACAATTCATAACTTCACATAGAATAACACATACAATCCAACAGATCAAGACTTTTAGAATGATACCTCACAAGGCATACTTTGTACTAAACATATCATAATGATCTGACAGTGGTGAATATGGGGGTTCCAGGGTGCTGCTTTGAGGTACAGAGGCCTTACATTCAACTCAATGCATTTCACCTCTCTCTCTGTAACACAATAATGGTTCAATGCTGCATCTGATCAATTCCAACACTTCAGTGATTGTTCTAGCCATCAGCAGGCAGAACTGCACTGATTGTGTCAGAAATCTGGAAGCAGGAAATGGGAGACACTCGGAGGGCCTGGCACTGGGTGGGGTGGGCAAATGGGGGCCTTTGATGACAGAGTTGGGGGTAACTGAACCTTTAATCCACTCTGTGGTCTATTGAGAAGCCACCTACAGCAGTGGGAGGGACAATCATTCCTGGTGGGGAAGCCCCTCCTGCAGCCAGTTTGGTTCTGGTGAACAGGGCAGGGATTTAGCAGGAGGCCTCCACACGCCCTGCCGGGACAGTGGACGGTATTAACACCTATTGGTGAAAGTCTCCCTCTAACTCCTCCCAGCTGCGAGTGATGCAGACTCAGGAGAAATTCTACCCACAGTTCGAAATCTAGGCAGACCGGGCAGGTGAGAGCCTCCTAGAGACAGAGCGGGGGTGGAGTGGGAGGCTGCAGCAGCCAGGGCCCTGGGAGAGGAACAGGGAGGGGAAATTCAGTCTCATTCATTCATTTCACAACCATGGGCCTCACCTCATGGAACTAGCTACAGGCAGAACAGCCCAAAGCCCTGAGCCCCGGCACTTTAGGGTCTGTTCACAATTGATTCTGCTTCGCCCAGGATCTCCCCTTAGACTCTCCCCTGTTGCACTGTGTGTTCCCGTGCGACTCACCAGGGGCTCTTGCTTAGGGGCCCTGGCCCTGCAGAGACCTGTCACCGGCAGGGGCAGCTCCTCCCTGGGGGAGGAGGGAGTGAAGTCCCAGCAGAAATGTAACTGCTGTGCAGTGCAGCTGACATACTGTGGGGGGCAACGCCGCCTGCTGCCACTGGGGAATCCTGGAGGCTGCAATACACCAGGCTGCTACCAATGCCTGTGTCCCACTCAGCCTGCAGGCAGCACAGGGAGGAGCCCAGAGCAGGGCCCAGAGGTGGCTGTGGGGCTGTTTCAGCTCATATGCACTGTGAGGTCTCAGGGGGGTTGGTGTTGCAGGGTTCCCAGAGGCAACCTGGAATAATGGGGTGCCCAGCGCTGTCCCTGGGGGGATGGTTCCCCAACCCCACAGATCTCACTGCCAGGATGTTTCCCCTGGGACTCAGCCTCACTTTCCCCTTTGTTAATTTCTCTCCAGCCCCCCTGCTCTTTTTGCCCCTAAATTCTTTATGTTCAAAAACAGAACCAGAAACAATAGAACCCCCCAGTTAGTGGCCACAGAAAATACTGACTCTAGGATCAATTCTCAATACACATCTCACACTGCCCATGAGACCTCCTGTTCTCAGTCATAGCTCTGCCCACAGTCCTGCATGTCTGGATGGGTCTCTCCACAGCTGGGATGGGCAAATCCCCTCCTGCAGACCCCTCCCCTCACAGCTAGGATGTGGGACTCTGGAAAGTCTGGAGGATGCAGCCACATTAGCATTGGCCTCCCCCCTCCTCAGATGCAGTTGGTGGGGACAGAAATGAGGACATCCCAGGAGGGGGTTCATACAGGATTTCATGCCAGGCAAAAGTCCTGTTTGGATTGGACTTAACTTTACAACCCCTGCAATGAAGTGGACCTGAGCGGATGGCTCCGGGTTAAATCAAACACTTTGCATCTCTCCCCATGTTAAATACATCTGAAGTGTTTTTAAACATTGGCCAAGCAAATTATTTATCATTCTCTGTATTATTGCTGCACAATAAAGCCTCTAATCAGCTCTAACAAGTGCCCCTGTGAACTAATGGATGATGTGGAAGTAGAGCAAAAACTAACAGGGATTTCAATGCATGACAGTCTCTGTGAGCAAGAGTCAGGTTAGCTGTCACCCTAATAACGCGAGGTTTGTAGAAGCGAGGATTGTGTGAGGCGAGTGGGAAAGAACTGTGGGAGAAGTCGTTGCGACCTTGTGTCGATAATGAATGTAGACTGGCGTCTAAATAGAGGTAAGAAAAATAAGATATCAAGATGGCCTATGTATAAACAAAATGCAGCTGTTGCCTATTATTGTATGTAACAAAAAGTATAAATGCTGCTGTAATTGTTTACCTGTTGAGAGACCTGCCTAGGACTGGGGAAACCCTGTGTCCTAGCGCACCCCCTCCCTCTATACAATTGTAAAGAGAAAATAAAGTATCTGACTCTGCTGCACCCAACCAAAAAGTGAGAACTAAGTTTTTCTCTGACAATGACATAGTGCAGCAATTACTTCTATTCACCGTTGTGCTGGCACAGCGGCAGGGGCAACAGGTTTCTATAATTTTTGGTGGTGCTCAGAATGGGTCCATGTCCTGTGCTTCCCCTTGCCCCCCCGCCCTAACCTGCCTTGTAAGCTGTCATAAACAGTTAGTTAAGGGTTAAGGTTTTTGTCTACCTGTAAAGGGTTAACAAGCAGTACCTGTGGACACCTGACCAGAGGACCAATGAGGGACAAGATTATTTTCAAATCCGTGTGGAGGGAAGTTTTTTTTTCCCTGTTCTTTGTTTTCTTAGAGAGTCTCTCTTGGGAATTAAGAGAGTCCAGACATCTTAATCAAGTCCTCCCAGGTTTCTGCAATAAATTCTTCTATTCAAGCTAGTGAGTATTAGCAAGGAACTAGTATTCTTATACTTTTATTTCTGTATTTGCAATTCTGTGTTTTGCTATAGAATTTCTTTAAGTCTGTACTGTATTGCTTTTACTGAGAAAGAAAGGAGGGGGAATTCTCTCCAGAGATTGATAAGTTTAGACCCTGTATATTGTTCCATTTTGGTTACAGAGACAGTGACTTTCTTTTTATTCTTTAATAAATTCTTTTCTATTAAGGACTTGGTTGGTCTTTCCTTGGGTGGATTCTCAGGGAAAGAGGAGGGGGAGGTATCCCTCTGTAGTTAGATCCCGGTGTCTCTCCTAGGAAAAGGGAGGGGGGAGGAAGCAGGGGGGAATGGTTTATTTCTCCTGGGTGTAAGAACTCCATGGATTTGGGGCTCTTGGGATCCCCTAGGATTTTGGGGAAGGATTGTGTCCCAATCCACGTACCAGATTGGGTGGTGGCAGTTTTACCAGATCTAAACTAGGATTTTAATTTAGAGGGAAACCAAGGCAGGTCCCCACATTGGAACCCAACAGCTCTAAGTGGGGGTGAGACCTATGACATAGTTGGCAGCGGTGACGAACCTGGCAAGGCATTTCTACCAAAAGGCAGTTTTGAAGCAGTTTTCAGGGTTAGAAGGAGGGTTTTTTTTTCAGCTGGGCTAAGCTGAAGGGAGCTATTCTCTTCTTCTAGAGCAGGAAAGCAACCTGAGAGAAGGGGGGGGGGCGGTTACAAGTAGACAGTTTGTAACTGGTATTGTTAGAAGGAATCTTCAGCAAGGTTGGCTGGAGGGAATTAAGTTTTCCAGCAGGCTTTGTTGGAAGCAGTTTTTCTTTCTGGTGGCTTAGAAAAGCACCTTGGAGGAAAAGGAAGGGTAGGTTTTCTGACAAGTCTTTGTTTCAGGAGACCCCATACTGAGAGCTACTTAGCAAGGGCGAGAGACACTGGTTAAACCAGTTTGTCTTGCTCTTGGGAGGAGGGGGAATTTTTTTTTTCTTTCTCGGTCAAAAGCACAGTCATCCCCACAGAACACAATCTGCAAAACAAAAGATTTGATTTCTCTTTGTTTAGTCAATGATAGACAGGGTTAGGAACTGAAGCAAGCAACACAGAAGTACACTGACTGCAGAAGGGTGTGGCCAGCACCAGGACACAGAAACAATGAGTGCCAAGGACGCATCTAAACTGGAGGCAAAACAAAAAGAACTGGACTTAAAACAACAGGAATTAAATATTAAACTCCAGGAGATGGAAATGAAAGAAAAAATCAAAGAGGCTGAGCACAAGAGAGAAATGGAGAAACTAAAAGCCAAAGAGGCTGAGCACATGAGACAAATGCAGTTAAAAGACAGAGAAATGGAGAAACTACAAGCCGAAGAAGCTAACCACAAGAGGGAGCTGGAGAGACAAGAAGCTGACCACAGAGCCACAGAGGCAGCCAAAGAGGCTGAGCACAGGAGACAAATGGAGATCCAGAGGGAGGCCCACCAGCAGGCTCTGGAATTAGAAAAGACTAAGCAGCAGGAGCCAACAAATCCAACCCCTCTTCCAACTACTGATCAACTTTCTCGAAAAAAATTTCCCGCCTACAGGACAGGTGATGACGTTGAGGCCTTCTTAGAAAACTTTGAAAGGGTCTGCATTGGGTACAGGATCCCTGAAGACCAATACATGGTAGAGCTGAGGTCACAGCTCTGCGGAGAATTATTACTGGTGGCAACTGAAATGCCTAGGGATAACATGAACGACTATAGACTGTTCCTAACCAAAGCCAGATACAGAATGGGCATAACCCTTGATCACGCCCGTCAGCGTTTCAGAGCCCAGAAATGGAAACCAGAGGTGTCATTTCCAAAACACGCCTCCTACCTTGAAAAGCATTATTTTTCCTGGTTATCAGGAGCCAATGTTAATTCCATAGACGACCTAAACCTCCTGATAATGATGGAGCAGTTCTTGGATGGTGTTCCTGAGGACATTACACGCTACATACAAGATGGAAAACCAAAAAATCTCACTGAGGCAGGGGAGATTGGAGCCAAATGGATGGCAGTTGCAGAGAACAAGAAAGCTACTGTCAAGGGGAGCGAATCCCACAGGGTTCACACCGACACTAAACCCTACCATCGAGGACCAATCAAGCCCACACCTACAACCCAAGGACAGCCACAACCTACTTCTTCTTCTACCTCACTAGTCTCCAGTAATCCTCATCGGCCCAGTGACCCGTCAACTGGGCGATGTTTTAAATGTAATGAACTGGGGCATATCAAAGCCAAATGCCCAAAGAACCTAAACGAGTGCAACTCCTTGCACCTTCACACCAGAGAAACTCAGACCTAGATGTCTCTCAAATACCCTCACACCGTAGGGAAACTTTGAGAGTGGACGGAAAGGAGGTTATCGCATGGAGAGACACTGGAGCACATGTGTCAGCTATCCACCGAGCCTTCGTGGACCCAAAATTCATCAACCCAGAGATCAAAATCAAAATTTCTCCATTCCTGTCAAAGTCGGTAAGCTTACCTACAGCTGAATTGCCTGTCCAGTACAAGGGCTGGTCAGGAAAGTGGACTTTTGCTGTCTATGACAATTATTCTATCCCCATGCTACTAGGGGAAGACTTGGCCACCCACGTTGAGCACCCCAACTCAGTGGGAGTGGTTACACGCAGCCAAGCCAGACGAACTGACGAACCCATCCCTGTTCCTGAGCCATCCACCAAGACCCCGTCTGTGTTACCAGAGACCCAGACAGAGGTGGTGCAACCGGATCCCATGCCAACAACTACAGCAGCCATAGTACCTCCAGTCCCAGAACCGGAACTGGAAGAACAACCAGTGTCAACACTGACTCCAGCGCTTGCAACTCCACCACCAGAGGGCACCAACGAGCCTGAACTGGCAGAAACAGCAGACAACCCTACCCAAGAGGCTCAGCCAGAGCCTGAAATGTCACCCAGTGCACCAGTGGAGAGCGGTCCACAGTCAACAGAAACAACCTCTTCACCTACATCGCTTCCAGAGGGATCAAGCCCAAGTCCACAGTCTATGGAGGAACTGGTGTCTCCAGCCTCAAGGGAACAGTTCCAGACTGAGCAGGAAGACGATGACAGCCTTAAGAAAGCTTGGGCGGCGGCACAGAGCAACCCACCGCCTCTCAGCTCTTCTAACCGATCCCGGTTTGTTGTAGAACAAGGACTTTTATATAAGGAGCTTCTTTCTGGTGGACACCAGGAAGGCTGGCATCCTCAAAAACGGTTGGTGGTTCTAACTAAGTACCGGGAAAAGCTCTTAAGCTTAGCCCATGATCATCCCAGTGGCCATTCTGGGGTGAACCGAAGCAAAGACAGGTTGGGAAGGTCCTTCGACTGGGAGGGGATGGGCAAGGACGTTGCCAAGTATGTCCGGTCTTGTGAGGTATGCCAAAAGGTAGGAAAGCCTCAAGACCAGGTCAAGGCCCCTCTCCAGCCACTTCCCATAATTGAGGTCCCATTTCAGCGAGTAGCTGTGGATATTATGGGTCCTTTCCCAAAGAAGACCCCCAGAGGAAAGCAGTACATACTGACTTTTGTGGACTTTGCTACCAGATGGCCAGAAGCAGTAGCTCTAGGCAACACCAGGGCTAAAACTGTGTGCCAGGCCTTAACTGACATTTTTGCCAGGGTAGGTTGGCCCTCCGACATTCTTACAGATTCGGGAACAAATTTCCTGTCAGGGACCATGAAAGACCTGTGGGAAGCTCATGGGGTGCATCACTTGGTTGCCACCCCATACCACCACCAATCCAATGGCCTGGTGGAGAGATTTAATGGAACTTTGGGGGCCATGATCCGTAAATTCGTAAATGAACATTCCAATAATTGGGATCTAGTGTTGCAGCAGTTGCTGTTTGCCTACAGGACTGTACCATATCCCAGTTTAGGATTCTCACCATTCGAGCTTGTGTATGGCCATGAGGTTAAGGGGCCATTACAGTTGGTAAAGCAACAATGGGAGGGGTTTTCGCCTTCTCCAGGAACTAACATTCTAGACTTTGTAAGCAACCTACAAAACACCCTCCGACACTCTTTGGCCCTTGCTAAAGAGAACCTAAAGGATGCTCAAGCAGAGCAAATGGTCTGGTATGATAGACATACCAGAGAGCGTTCCTTCAAGGTAGGAGACCAGGTCATGGTCTTGAAGGCGCTACAGGCCCATAAGATGGAAGCGTCATGGGAAGGACCATTCACAGTCCAGGAGCGCCTGGGAGCTGTTAACTACCTCATTGCATTTCCTAATTCCTCCTTAAAACCTAAAGTGTACCATGTTAACTCTTTAAAGCCCTTTTACCCAAGAGAATTCCAGGTCTGTCAATTTACAGCCCAGAGAGGAGATGACGCTGAGTGGCCTGAAGGTGTCTACTACGAAGGAAAAAGAAATGGTGGTGTGGAAGAGGTGACCCTCTCCACAACCCTGGAACGTCTACAGCGGTAACAGATCAAGGAGCTGTGCACTCACTTCGGCCCTTTGTTCTCAGCCAACCCAGGACGGACTGAGCAAACGTACCACACCATTGACACAGGTAATGCTCACACGATTAGAACCCCACCCTACCGGGTGTCACCTCATGCTCAAGTTGCTATAAAACGGGAGATTGAAAACATGCTGGAGATGGGTATCATCCGCCCTTCTACCAGTGCATGGGCATCTCCAGTGGTTCTAGTTCCCAAACCAGATGGGGAAATACGCTTTTGCGTGGACTACCGAAAGCTTAATGCTGTTACTCGCCCTGACAACTACCCAATGCCGCGCACCGATGAACTATTGGAGAAACTGGGACGTGCCCAGTTCATCTCCACAATAGATTTAAACAAGGGGTACTGGCAAGTACCACTAGATGAACCCGCCAAAGAAAAATCTGCGTTCATCACCCATGCAGGGGTGTATGAATTTAATGTGCTTCCGTTTGGACTGCGGAATGCACCCGCCACCTTCCAAAGGCTGGTAGATGGTCTACTAGCAGGATTGGGAGAATGTGCAGTTGCCTACCTCGATGATGTGGCCATTTTTTCTGACTCATGACCCGAACACCTAGAACACCTGGAAACGGTCTTTAACCGCATCAGGCAGGCAGGACTAACTGTTAAGGCCAAAAAGTGTCAAATAGGCCAAAACAGAGTGACCTACCTAGGGCACCAGGTGGGTCGAGGAACCATTAACCCCCTACAGGCCAAGGTGGAGGCTATCCAAAACTGGCCTGTCCCACGGTCAAAGAAACAGGTCCAATTCTTCTTAGGCTTGGCCGGATATTACAGGCGATTTGTACCACACTACAGCCAAATCGCTGCCCCACTAACTGATCTAACCAGAAAAATGCAACCAAATGCAGTTAAGTGGACTGATGAGTTTCAGAAAGCCTTTACCCAGCTTAAGGCGACACTCATGTCTGACCCTGTGCTAAGGGCCCCGGACTTTGACAAACCCTTCCTAGTAACCACCGATGCATCTGAACGTGGAGTAGGAGCAGTTCTAATGCAGGAAGGACCGGATCACAACTTCCATCCTGTCGTGTTTCTCAGCAAGAAAACTGTCTGAGAGGGAAAGCCACTGGTCCATCAGTGAGAAAGAATGTTACACCATTGTGTATGCCCTGGAAAAGCTACGACCATACGTTTGGGGACGGCGATTCCAGCTACAAACTGACCATGCTGCGCTAAAGTGGCTTCATACTAACAAGGGAAACAACAAAAAACTTCTCCGATGGAGTTTAGCTCTCCAAGACTTTGATTTTGAAATTCAACACATTTCAGGAGCTTCCAACAAAGTTGCTGATGCACTCTCTCGTGAAAGTTTCCCAGAATCAAGTGGTTAAAAAGTGTTCTTCACATGTTTACATGCTTAGTAGAATATGTAATACTGCATGTGTTTCAGTAATCTGTTTATTTTACAGTTCTAGGAGGAAATCACCACCAGTAGTTCCCACTGTTGGCGATTTGGGGGGCGTGTCGTAAACAGTTAGTTAAGGGTTAAGGTTTTTGTCTACCTGTAAAGGGTTAACAAGCAGTACCTGTGGACACCTGACCAGAGGACCAATGAGGGACAAGATTATTTTCAAATCCGTGTGGAGGGAAGTTTTTTTTCCCCTGTTCTTTGTTTTCTTAGAGAGTCTCTCTTGGGAATTAAGAGAGTCCAGACATCTTAATCAAGTCCTCCCAGGTTTCTGCAATAAATTCTTCTATTCAAGCTAGTGAGTATTAGCAAGGAACTAGTGTTCTTATACTTTTATTTCTGTATTTGCAATTCTGTGTTTTGCTATAGAATTTCTTTAAGTCTGTACTGTATTGCTTTTACTGAAAGAAAGGAGGGGGAATTCTCTCCAGAGATTGATAAGTTTAGACCCTGTATATTGTTCCATTTTGGTTACAGAGACAGTGACTTTCTTTTTATTCTTTAATAAATTCTTTTCTATTAAGGACTTGGTTGGTCTTTCCTTGGGTGGATTCTCAGGGAAAGAGGAGGGGGAGGTATCACTCTGTAGTAAGATCCGTGTCTCTCCTAGGAAAAGGGAGGGGGGAGGGAGCAGGGGGGAATGGTTTATTTCTCCTGGGTGTAAGAATTCCATGGATTTGGGGCTCTTGGGATCCCCTAGGATTTTGGGGAAGGATTGTGTCCCAATCCACGTATCAGATTGGGTGGTGGCAGTTTTACCAGATCTAAACTAGGATTTTAGTTTAGAGGGAAACCAAGGCAGGTCCCCACATTGGAACCCAACAGCTCTAAGTGGGGGTGAGACCTATGACATAAGCCGATCTATATATTTGTAAAACAATGTAAAAATGGACTGGAAACAGTAAGCGCTTAACAGTTTCCCTCTGTTGCACAATATCACTATCGTCAGAAAAATGTATTTAACTAAGACTATCAACTTGATTAATACTGTTCTGAATACGGAAACAACGCAGCACTCTTGGATCAATAACCCATAAAAGCAAATACCAAGCCCTAGCTGCTCAGGTCCAGACTCCAGGAAGCCCCCTCAGAGTCAGTCAACTCCCGGTGGGTGCTGGGGGGGGCGCCATAACATGTGTCTCCTCCCCTCCTGCCTCTGCTGGCGCAGTCCCTTTGTTGTGAGGTAGCGCAGCATAGAGTGGCAGGGGAAGGGGTAGCTCCATCCCCCACTCGACAACGATGAAAAGTGTTTGCTGCCTCCTGAAGAACATTTCAAAAGAAGGGGCTACATTTTGTTTTAGTTTTAGAAAGTATTTGCTTCTTATGGCTTATTGATCCAAGAGTGCTGCTGCCAGCAATGCCCTCTGCTATGTACATCGGCCAAACTGGACAGTCCCTACGGAAAAGGATAAATGGACACAAATCAGATACTAGGAATGGCAAGATACAAAAACCTGTAGGAGAACACTTCAACCTCCCTGGACACACAATACAGGATTTAAAGGTGGCCATCCTGCAGCAAAAAAAACTTCAGAACCAGACTTCAAAGAGAAACTGCTGAGCTCCAGTTCATCTGCAAATTTGACACAATCAGCTCAGGATTGAACAAAGACTGTGAATGGCTTGCCAACTACAAAAGCAGTTTCTCCTCCCTTGGTGTTCACACCTCAACTGCTAGTAGAGGGCCTCACCCTCCCTGATTGAACTAACCTCATTATCTCTAGCCTGATTCTTGCTTGCATATTTATACCTGCCTCTGGAAATTTCCACCACATGCATCCGACGAAGTGGGTATTTACCCACAAAAGCTCATGCTCCAATATGTCTGTTAGTCTACAAGGTGCCACAGGACTCTTTGCTGCTTTTAATTCTATCATTTTTTTCAACTATTAATTTTCAAAGATGTAGTGCAGGACGTGAGCATATGTGCCCTGCCTTCCAGAGAGAACCAGTCAAGACAATAAGGGGGGGGGGGGGGAGAGAGAGCAGATGTACATGTGTGTAGTTGTGATGTTTATGACACTTGTACATTTGTAACTGAACAACCCAGTCTGACAATTTAATAGTTTATTTTATTAAGATAAATATTTTGGATTTCTTGAAATCCCACAGTTGAAATACAAATGACGTTATTTAGAGAAGTTAAACTTCACTATAGATTTGAGGGAAAGATAAAAAATGTAAATAATTCCATTTCTACAAATATATTTAGATGCTTGTTTTTAAAATAGTGTTTAAATGTAAATTAAAATATTCTTGTATTTACACCTTGTTACAATAATATTTTCTAAATTAAAAAAAATATTTTTTCTTTCATATTTTATATTGAGATTTCACAGGGGTAAGAAAATTCTGACAGGAGTGAATGACCCCATCCCCCACCATCTGCTACCCCTGGGCAGGGGACGGGGAAAGGTGGGGGCTGGGGGTTCCCAGGTGTCCGGTTTTCGACTGGGACCTCTAGTTGAAAAGGGAAACTGGCAGCGTCTGGTCAGCACAGAAAGTCCAGTTGCTGCAGTAACTGGCCCCCACCACGGGGGGTGGTAAGAGCAGCAGGGCTGGGAGGGGCAAGTCTGTGCCGCGGGGTCACTGTCAGGGACCAAGATTCCCTCCAGCCTGAGCTGGGACCGGGCAGATTATCAGGGGAGCCGCGTTTGTACCCCCAGCGTTGTTACAGGGACAGAAATAAGGGCGGAGCTCCCGGAGAAGGTGCCAGTGAAAATGAAGAGATGGGACCTGTCAGTCACATTGTAAAACGAGAACCTCGCCCACCTCATAGTCCAGGAAAATCCCCACCCGGCTGGGCCTGACGCTCACGGGGAGGGGGGTCCTGTGGGAGGTGCGGCCTTGTATTCCCCTTCCTCCAGCCACATGGCCCAGTATCCATTCCCAGGTGTGCCTGTGACCTTCCCCTTCCTGCTCACAGATTCCCTACAAACCCCCAGAATCCAGTCAGGCTTCTCCCCCACCTCCACCTCCCAGTAACACCTCCCGCCCGCGAACCCCTCAGCGCCCAGAACTTCAGGGTACATATCAAATCTCTCAGGGTTGTCGGGCAGATCCTGGCATGTGTCTCCATGTCTCACACGTTTCCAATCCTCAGACAGGACTAGGTTGGGATTTGCCGTGTCTGGATCCAGAGTCACGTCCACTGGGGAGAGAGGCACAGAGTCAGGGACGGGGGCAGGACCTCGTCACTGGGTGAATCACTAGGGTGAAATTAACCTGCAATCCCCGTTAATCACTGTGGGGTGTGGGTTAGTGGCTTCCTGAGAGGGTATGGGCACCAGGGAAGGAAGGGGACAAGGCGGGCAAGGTCAGGTGTTGTGGGTCGAAGTGGAGGATGGGAAGGAACGAGGGGCAGGCAGCAGGAGGGTGTGGGGAGGGGAGATGGGGAAAGGGCAGGTGCCAGGGAGATTGAGGTCGGGTTTGAGCAGTAAAGGGCAGGCACAGCGGGGGGAGGGCTGAGGAAAGGGGAGGGACACAACACCAGGGTGGCTAGAGAGGGGTAGTGGAGAGGCAAGGGCACGAGTGGATAGATGGGATGGTGTAATTGGGAGCGGTGTCTTAGGACGAGGGGATTGGGTGAGAGGCAGGTGACAGGGGGGTCAGAGATGGGGCTAGAGGAGGGATGGGGCACAGGGGGGCCGCTGGATGGGAAGATGGCAGGTGCCAGGGGTCAGGAGAGAGGTGGGGAGGAGAGGGGGCAAGGCGTCAGGCACAGGGCTCTGGAGGGGAAGTAAGATAGTGGCGAAAGCGAAAGTCAGGGGACAGCAGAGGAGGGCTGAGGGGGAGGAGGGGTGGGAGACATGGCACAGAGGAGGGGAAAAAGGGGGAGAGGTGGATGCCAAGGATCATAGCAGGGGTTTTGTGAAGTGATGGGAGGGCCTTCCAGGGTGACAGAGGATGTTTTGGGGGAGTAGGGGCATGATGCCAGGGGAGGGGCAGGGAGGGAGAATGGGATGGGCCTGTTCCAGCAGGGCAGATGGATTGGGTGGAGGACAGGGGCATGTGCCAAGGGAGCAATAGTACAGTGGCCAGTAGAAGGGCAGGGGCCCAGGAGGAGCAGAAAGGGAGTGAGAAGAAGAGAGGGAGGAAGATGTTTGGTGAGGGGTGTCAGAATAGATGCAGGGGTCCAGGGTCCACTCACCAGGGGTCGAGGGGAAGGGTAGGGCAAAGGGTAAGGGAGGGGCGGGAGCCAGAGAGCGGGGAGGGAGAGGCAGGCCCCAGGGAATCTCTGCTGCTTTCGGGCCATGTGTGCTTGGTTTCTCACTCAGCACGTCGGTGCTGTCCCCACACATACTGGGGGTGCAGCCCTGTCCCAGGAGGAACAGCTAGGGCTCCCCATGCTGGCGGACCCCACAGGGCCCACCTTCCAGCCAGGAAAACCCCACAGCCAGCCCCTGCCCTCGCCGGGCCCAGCCCCACCATGGGGAGCAGTTGTCTGCATTTCGGGGGGAGGGGTATAAATGTGTGCTAATCGGCTGTTGCTAATGAGGCCAGGGTAGTGGGGAGGGGAGGGGGCATTTCCCCACTTACTGCCCCCTCCATCTGGGAGAAGCTGCACTGGGGACAAGTCCCAGTTCACACCTGCACAGCGCATCTACACTAGGGGTTTGCAGTGCAGCTACATCAGTGCAAGGAAACCCTGGCAGACATGGCCTGAGACACTGCTGTGCCAGGGGCCATAACCCCTCCCCTCACTGGGGTTATGGATCAATAATTACAGGGTCACTGGAGCAGGGGAGCTGGACTCTGGGCTCCCAGGGGGGCCCAACCCACTGGGCTGCAAAGTCATTCTCACTCTCACACTCTGGCCCAGTGCCCATGGCAGTGTTTAGACACAGGGGGACGTCATCAGCACCTGGAGCCCAGCGGTTCACGCCCTCTGGCCCAGTGCCCATGGCAGTGTTTAGACAAGGGGGACGTCATCAGACACCTGGAGCCCAGCGGTTCACGCCCTCATGGCATCACACGGGGGGATTGAACCTGGGGCTCCCAGCTGAAGGCCCAGCCATTGGGCTAGGGAAGAGGCAGCACCTTTTTCTGTTCATTGAAACCAGTCAGCAAACCCGACATAGAGTCACGAATAGTTTCTATTGACCCAAAATATAATTTTGCAGCAAATAAACTATTTGTCCAAAACATTTCACCCAGCTCCACTGCAAACCTGTCTGAGCAACTTAGGAGCCCCAACCCCAGTGACTTGCAATGAGAGACTGTCAACATCCCCAGAAACGCAGTTACAGGCAGGCCAGGCTCAGGACAGCAGCTATGAAACACTCCTGAGCTGCTGTTTAATTTGCCTTTGCAGACAAATGCCCCCTGGGCCCCTGATCTCACCCCCACAAATCAGGCTAAAAATGGAGACTCGGCTCCAGCCTGAACTCTCTGCCCAGAGCCATTTGTCCCCTGGACTCTGATAGCAGCACAGACCCTCTGCAGCTGCACCTGGGCATCTCCCAGAGCAGATAACAGTCACAGAGACCATCTCAGAGCCCCAGGAGCTCAGGTGTCTCCATCTAACGACTGTGCCAGCCACCCCCCTCGCTCTCATTAACCAGCCCTGGGACAGACATGTTGGGAACTTTCACACCCAGACTCTGGAGACGCTTTGGGGTCCCTTCTACACAGCCTGCAGCAGTGAGTCTTGGAACAGGGTGGACAGATTCAGGCTTGCGGGGCTCCCTCTGTGGAATTAAAAATAGACCGCACAGATTTTCAGGTTCTGGCTGGAGCTCAGGCTCTGAAGCCCAGGGTGGAGCCAGGTCTGCCCCTCACAGTGCAAGAGGGGACATTGTCTGTGTCCACATTCCCTTCACCCCCTTCCTGGGACGAGGAACAGCAGCCACAGGGCCCCTCCCTTCACCCCCAGGGCAGGGGAGTGAGAGCCCTCAGCCTCCTGGGCAGTGGGGCCTCCCAGCACAGGTTCCTGGGGTGAGCGTGAAAGTGTCTCCACACAGAGAGCTCTGTGCACCCGCCAAATACACAGATGTGCCTGTGGATCAGGATCGGGGATGGTGCTCTCCCCAGGAGTGATGGAAGCTCCCTCAAAGTAGAGGGGTCACCCACTCGTGCCAGCCTTCTCCCTGAGCTCCTGTCCCCGCACCCTGAACCCTCGCTCTCACACTGCCCCTCCTTCCTGAGCCCCTGCCTTCACACCACCTCTTCCCCACACCCTGACCCCCTGGTCTTTCTTCTCAGCCGCTCCCCCATTGTCGCTCACCCTTACAGCTGGTAAAAAGTGGGAGGGAATAGCCCTCCCATTGCTAAAAGTGATGGGGTCATGGCCCTCTGACCCCTCTCTTCCAGTGCCCCTTACTCACCCGCTCCCACCCCAGGAAGGAGAGGAGCCTTGGGGTAGTGTCAGTGAGTTCAGTGCGGCGGGTACGAGTGGGGTTTACACGCCGGCTGCTGGAGCTCTGTGTATCGAGGGTACTAGGACGTCACAACAGCTGTGTGAGCCCCCCACTGTCCTGCAACATGGCTCAGCCCTGGCACCTGCTGGAGCCTCTCCCTGGGGAGGAATCGTCCCTGCGGCTGGTTCAGGCCTTGGCCTCCCTGCAGATGTGGCTGGTGAGGCTGCCGTTAAGGTGAGTTATGATGTGAGCTCCTGTCCGCTGGGAACCAGACTCTGAGCCTGGGCTGAGATCGGTGATGGGGAGTGAATGGCCCCAGCTCCCATCACTGTCCCCCTTAGCCAGCTGGTTCCCCTTCCCCTGCAGTGCGATAACAGCGATGCTCACACTTGTTTGACACCCCCAGTGCCCCAGCGGGCAGGGCGAGGGCCTGTCCATGGAGCAATGGGCACAATCTGCAGCAAGGGAGGTTGAGGCTGGAGATGAGGAAACACTTTCTAATTCTCAGGGCCGTGAAGCTCTGGACCCGGCTCCAACGGAGGTTGTGGGATCCCCGTCACTGGAGGTTTGTTAGAAGAACAGGTTGGACAAAATCCCCTGCCGAGGGAATCGTCTAGTCCATGACCGAGCATGGAGGGGCTGGATTAGGTGACCTCTCGAGGGCACTTTCCAGACCTGCATTGCTCTGGTTCTAGGTCTACAGCAGTTACTGGGGCTGGTGGCCCAGGGCCCTGGGGGCTCTAAAGCCTGGTGTAAGTGGCAGGTGACAGAAACACATTGTACTCTAATTGTTGGATATCTCCAGACCCAGGGTATGCTGAGTTCTAATTATGGATGGGTGAGAGATGAATTTTGATGCTCGGTCATCACCCTTTAGCAGCTCCACAACTGGTTGCTGACACTTCTCCTCGATCTCTGTTTGATCAGCTGCTGCAGAGAGGAGCTTTGCTGGCGGAGAGTTTGGTTACATTTTTCCGTTGTTAGGTCTCTGCAGAGGTCTCCTATTTCCTCCTCCTCCAGGCTCTGACAGAAGCACACTGCTCTTCACTCTCTCAGCAAGTCGTGTGCAGTTTGTTTTTAAATTCACCTTGCCAATTCATCTCTCTCCTATTGCTTCACTTTTCCCCTTGAAAATAGAAGAATAGGAAAGGCACAGAGAAAACGAGCCAGATGCTGAGTTACACAGGACTGGGCCTCTGTCGATGAAGCAGGGGGGATTAGATTCAGTATCAGGTTTGTAAGATTTACTTCTTTGGGAAAACGTATCATAAAGGGTTTGTTTTAGTTCAGAGTCCATAGGGCCAATTCCATAGCGGGGGTTGGTTCTTAGGGTGACTTTGTAAAGGACGCAGTTCTGTTATTATCAGGTGGCATGGGATTAGGGTGGACCAGACGTCCCGATTTTATCGGGACTTTGTCCCGATATTTACTTCATTGTGCTGCATCCCAATCCGTATGTTCGGTTCAGTCGCTGATGCAAATAGGCAAGTTAATTTGCCTCCACAGGTCAGAGCCTGGAGGGGGCTCACGCCCCTGCCCCGACTCTGCCCCCTTCTTCCCCCATTGGATCCCTCCCCAAATCCTACCCCCGGGGGGAAGGAGGCAGAGGCTTTGGCCTCGGTGCCAGGGGAAGGGGTGAGGGATGCCAGCTGCAGCTGGGGATGGGGCTGAGTGGGAGTGGGGCATGGGGCTTAGCAGGAGGGGAGTGTGGGTGGTGCCTCGGGGAGAGGAGGCCTAATGGGGGTGAAGCAGTGGGCAGGGCGATGATCCGGGCGCAGGGGAGGTTCCGGCCCATAGCTGGCACCAATCCTGTGCAATGGAGTAAACAACCAGAGCAGGTTCATAACCTCCTCCTGGAGCTTTACGGCCCCGTCATTCCTGGGAACGCTGCAGGGGGAAGGGCTCAGGGAGGAATAAACCCAGATTACCCACCTGCCACTCTGTGGTTTTCTTCTCCTCTTTCGACCTCAGAGCCAGGGCCTCTTCCAGCTCCTTCCTCAGAGGGCCCAGGGCTCCCTGGAGTTTCTCCTGCAGGGACATAATGTGCGATAAACAGCCATTAGTCTGCCTGTCCGATGGGTGGACAGTACTGTTCATATTGGTATTTCACACATGAGCAGTAAATATCCTGCAAGCGAGCAGCAGACTGGGCTCTGCCGGCCCCCAAGGCCGCATGGGAGCAGACAGGGGCGGCTCTAGGAATTGCGCCGCCCCAAGCGGGGCGGCACGCCACGGGGCGCACTCTTGCGGTCGCCGGTCACGCGGCTCCAGTGGACCTCCCGCAGGCACGCCTGCAGATGCTCCAACGAAGCCGCTGGACCACCGGACCCTCGGCTGGCCGGCGTGGGGGTGGTCCACCGGAGCCACCTGCCGCACCTCCCGCGGCACGCCGCCCCAAGCGCGCTTGGCGCACTGAGGTCTGGAGCCGGCCCTGGGAGCAGAGACGCCAGTCTCAGAGCAGGGGCTCTGCTCCCTGCAGACACTCAGGACTTCTCAGAGCCTGTGTCTGAGCTAAAGCTTCACATCACTGAGCACAGGGCAGAGGGGAAAGAGCTGGGAAGGTTCTGAACGATCCCTCCTGCCGGTGCCAGTGAAGAGGTTGGGGCAGCACCTCGCTGCACTGTACCCAGACCCAGGCCAGGAACAAGACCCCACGGTGCTCTCCTCTGTCCAGGCTCCCATGTGGCCTCCCCAAGGCAGCGGCTGAGCACCTGAGCCAGCGCAGTCCCATTAACTGCACAGGGTGAAGCTGTGATGTGGCTGGAGGTCAGTGAGGAACAGGGAACACTCGGTCTGGGGGAATGTGCAGCACGCATAATTATAACTGCCCCAGAGCTGTAATAACCCAGGGCTCTCTTCCCCTTTGACAGCGTGTGATTCATTCACACAGCACAGCAACGTGCTCCTGCCCCGCCAGCCCCGCTCTGTGCAACACCCCTGGCAGCCCCCCAGAGCCGCCGGCTTGAAATTTCCCCATTTCACTCTTTTCTCTGAGCCCTCGAGTTGTCTCCTCCCCTCAGCCCAAGGGCCCAGGCTGCTGCTGAGAGCTCCTGGGGAGCTGTTCGGTGACACCCCTGCGGTGCTGCTGCAGGGAATCTGGGAGGGAGGGAGGAAGTCAGCAGCAAGTTGGTGGGGAGAAGGCACATAGGTTCATCTGTCCTCCTCCTCCCCACACAATGGCTCTGGTGCAGTGCAATGTGGAAGGTTGTTACCCCCATTTAGAAGAGGGGTAAGTCAGGCCCAGACAAAATAAATGACTTACCTGACTTCACACAGAGCAAAACCTGGTTCTGTGCATGTTAACTTAGCACCTTAACTATGGGGAAACCTTTCCCTCTGCAGCCAGAACCTGGGAGAAGAGGATGAGGAGATGGATGGACACACACAGACACAGAGTTTGTCTGACAATTGTCTCACTGACCCTCCCCACAGGCACTAGGCCAGTCTGTGCAGAGTCAGGTGATAATGGTGAGATCACCAGTCCCTGATGTGGGCTTTCAGGGGGCTCTGCTACCCCTGATTGGCTTCCTTTGGTTGGCCCCTGGCATCTAGTTAGGCCTAGAAATCATGTGCCTTTGGCTGTGTCTCTAGAGGCAGCCTGAGCCAGGGTTTTACCCAGGCCTGTCCTTAGGATTTATGGGGCCCTACGCAGTATTATTAAACTGGTGGTGCCCCTCTGCCCGCTGGCAGCCCAGGCTTGCAGCCCAGCGTGGAAGGGACGAGGTAGCAAAGGATAGTGAGATGCCGGCCCGCCTCACAGTGGCGGAGAGTCCACAGTTCCCTGCAGAGACCCTGTACCAGCCACCTCACGCAGAATGGACATGCAGACCCATTTTAAACCCTTCACCACAAAAGACAAAGCCCCTAGGATTCATCATTAACTATTTAATTTTCCTCCCGTGGCCAGGGCCGGCTTCCAGAGCCCAGCCGCGCCAAGACAGCGCGCGTGGGCGGCCCTTTCCCGGGGGCCGGCATTTGGCTCTGGCGGACCTTCCGCAGTCATAGCCTGCGGGAGGATCCACCGGAGCCCGGGACGACAGCGGACACCTGCACAGGCATGACTCTGCGGCGGGTTCCCCTCTTTCCCCGCGGCTCCGGTTTTGATGCTCCCGCAGGCATGCCTGCGGCGGGTGCGCTGCGTCCCACAAGCTCGGACAGAGCTCCCCGCAGTGCATGCCTGCGGGAAGCTCCACCGGAGTCTGCTAGGGACCACGGCACCCGCGCGCAAGACATCTTCTGTCCCGGCCGCCTACTGGGACCAGGGGGGCAGTGGGAAGGGCGGCGCAGTGCAACTGCCCTGCTTGGGGCGCTCTAATTTTATAGGAGCCGCCCCTGCCCTTGGGCTCCCTTACAGCCACCAGCCACCTTCTTTCCCTCTTCTCTCGCAGTCACAAAGACCCGAGGCACAAGGAAGGACCAAGGGGCCCTCCTCAATTCTCCATTGATTTCCATATGCTCAGCGCAGACCTCACAGGGGCTGGCCCAGCTGAGAGACTCTTTTTCACTGCCTGGGGAACAGTTGTCCCACAAGGGAAGGGCTGGGAGCCCCCCACTGCCTCGGACTTTTCCAAAGACACTGTAGACAGCTCTGGATAGAAGCCCCTGCCCAGATCTGAGGAGTGAGGGTCTCTTGGTGTTCTGATTTTGCAAATGAAATCCCCCTTTGGAGATGTTCTCTCCCCCTCTTTCTGCCTCATCTCACACCGAGGAACCCTAATGCCATCTCTCTTGCTCTAGGTGAATGGTAGGATGGATGGTGGATGTTCAGGGTCAGCAGATGTCCCTCTCCCCGCCTCCTCACTCTCCTAAGCCCAAGGCAGGCTGGGAGAGGGGTGGTGACTCTGAGGAGTTACCCTACCCAGCCACGCAGAGGCAGGGTGATGAACAAAAAGGGCGATCGACTGGCTGATGGAAAACAAGAGTCTGTCTTATTTGACCTAAGGGATGGAGAAGACTCGGCCAGCAGCCGGGGGTGCAAAAACAAGAGCATCTCCAGGTTTGGTCACAGTGCATTAAACCTGGTCGCTCTCGTCGTACACAAAGAGGAGACACTGTGATCTATGAAAAATTTAGATGAGATGCTTCAGTCTGAGCTAAGTATTTGGCCCACAGCTACTTAACAATTTCTAAAGAATAAAATACCAATACAAAATAGAATATTATGTTCATAAACTGATATGGCTCAATGTGAGTAGGAACACCTCCATATTCTGCACTGCTAAAGCAGTGACTACTCTTCCAATGATCATACCATCATCGCACCCATCGCGAAGGTAGGTGGGAGAGGATTGTTATTCGTACTTGAACAGAAGGAAGAAACGTAAGGCTGAGGAAAAGGAGCCAGTGGCTTGTCGCTTAGCTGATGCAGCCCAGTCAGGTAGCAGAGATTGCTCTCAAATTGGAACTACAGACCATAACAATTGTTCATAGTAATTATTCAGCAAGTATTATTAGAAGAATTGGAATGTTAGAGAGGATCATGAACTGCTCTGAGACAATGGAATGGAGAGCATCGATCAACATTGGTCAAACATATCCACTGGTTGTTGGGGGGGGGACTTATTTGCTGGTCATAAAAGAAGGAACAACAAAGACCAAGAGTTTTCCTCCCTGTCAAATAGCCCCCCGTCCTCAGCCAATCAAGGTTGAGACTTTGAGGGGTGGGATGCTAAGGGTTCTCATCAAATAGCCCAAAGAATGTGCGCAGGTCACCACTGAGGGGATCACATCTCGGAGCACTATTCCAGTCTCACCTCTACTGTGAGGGCCTCCCACAACCCCCCGCCACCCGCTGCACGACACATAGCTCCTGGTGGTGGGAGGTAGAGCAGAGGAAAATTACAAAGGAAGCAAGAAGAGAAAGGTTAGGAGGGACAGAGTGAAAAGGGAAAACAAAAATGAGAAAACCGCAATGTTCCCCAGTGATTCTAAGGGACAAGTCCTACATTGGGTATACAATGCAGGGGTGCCACCTTCAATCTAAAGTGTTTTCCCCCAACCACAACAATCAACAATACAAGAGTCCTAGAATTACAGCCGGCACCTTGATGGCTCAGATTGAACAGGTTCCAAATCTCGCGTTAGGCACATTCCTTCTATACAAGGACGTCTGTTTTCTAGCAAAATCATTAAAAGAAAAGGAAGACAAATACGAAGAGGGTCCACATTGCGCTCAATGTACATGAAAGTGAATTCTCTCTCAGTCCCCTCAAGGAGATGACCCTCGTGAAAGAGACATTCTGAAGCAAAGCCACAGGGATCTCCAAGGTACCCTGTCCTGGCACCCCTGTCTTTCATGGCCGCTGTCAAGATCTCTCTGTGAGATCATCGCCTCCCCACCACCTTTGTCCAATAGGCTGAAGGTCCCTGCCAAAGGCCCTTGTGATGTCACTGCCACACCCACCGACCCTCCCCTGCAGTGCCTGATGTCCTGCCCCTGTCCCAGCCACATTGGATGTTTTGAGCTGCTTCCCCTGGATCACTCCACTTCATGACTCTTCATTGTGGGATGTACACCGACTACATAGTAGAACACGAGAAGGGCTCTTCCCCAGGCCACAATCAGGTTTTCATATTATAGTAGACTATATGGCCAGAAATAACCATTAGAAGCATTTTGATTCCTCTGCGTATCCTAAGGCCTCGTGTATGACAGAAGAGCTGGGTTTTTTCCCTTTTACCTCAAAACATTTTCCCAGAAAGTCATCTAGTCTTAGAAGATATCAAGAGATGGGGAAGCCATCATTTCTCTTGGTAGTTTGTTCCAATGATGAATCACCTCTTACAAATCTGGGTCTTATTGTCATTATACTTTTTTTGATTTCTGCTTCCATCCATGGGGTCTTGTCATGCCTTTCTCTGCTAGATAAAAGCCCTTTTATACTCAACATTTTCTCTCATGAACTCAAGCAACTCACCTCTCATTCTTCTTTTGTACATACTAAACAGACTGAGCTTTTTGAATGTCTCATTACAAGGCATCATCCCCATCACTCAATTATGAATCTTTTCTGTACCCTCTAATTTTTTTAACATAATCTTCAAAATGTGGACACAAGAACTGGATTCATCATTCCAGATCAGTCTCCCCAATGCTGGATCACTTCCCTTTCATACTCACTACTCTATCATCCAAGAATGGCTTTAACCTTTTTTACCACAGTTTCACATGGACAGGTTATGTTGAGCAGCTGTCCACTATGGCCCTGAAATCCTTTTCAGTGTCACTGCTTTCCAGCAGACTGTCCCCCATTCTGTAGGGTGCTGCCTGGCTCCTTTGTGACTGAAAGTATGGGTTTGCATATGGCTTTATTAAAACCTAATTATTAGTAAGTATTTTAGAAGAACTAGCCCTTAGAGAGAGAATCATGAATTACTCAAAGACAATGAATGGAGAAAAGCGGCAAGAACAATCAAATACATGTTTGTTATGGCTTATTTCCTTGGTCTTAAAAGCGAGTAACCTGAGTCTCTTCCCTCACAATAGCCCCATGCTTGCCCAATCAGCGTTGAGACTCTGAGGCCTGGTCTACACTACGCGTTTATACCGAATTTAGCAGCGTTAAAACGATTTAACCCTGCACCCGTCCACACAACGAAGCCCTTTATATCAATATAAAGGGCTCTTAAAACCGATTTCTGTACTCCTCCCCGACCAGGTGTCAAAGTTAGACTCAGGACTCACAGTTTGTCAGACCACTCTGTTTTATTAGCACAGCGCTTCTGCTAATAACACCCAGATAATGTGAGCCCCATGCAAGACACAAACTATCTTATTTATACAGATAAAAGGATGAGAAACTTAACAAGATAACAAAGGAAGCAGAATCAGATAAGTTTACCTGGGTTAGGCATGCATATTTTATTCCCTTACTAACTACTACCATCTTCTGTTAATGTTTTGCCATTAGCACCATTGTTTATGCCTAATGTTTCTTTTCCTGGCACCTGTATTTCAACATTTCTTATTTCTGCTTAAAGGTACATACAACATTTCTTTAATCCATTCTTATTTTTACAATATAATTTATTCTACTTTCACAATCCCTCCTTTTGGTCAAGCTTACGCCATGACCAAAATTTTACTGGGTTTTACATATTAACCGTTTTTTTTTATCTCTTTGTTCATTAGCAATATTTAAAATTATTGTATTAGCACTCTGTTCTGGGGCAGTTACCTGAGTAGCATGCCTTACACAATTTTGGGTACAACAGGAGACTAACTGAAAACATACAAAAATTATTAGGATTTCAAACAGGATAGTTAGGGCTTCCTGAAACAACCAGTTTCCTATACCACAGAATACTTAGCCACTTCCATAAAGAACTTGGCTTTTTATGGGGAATATATGCGATTTGTTCTAAGAGGCTAGCGTGATCTATTACCTTATTGGTATCGTCAGGTATAAACACACAACATTGTTTTTTTTTAATGAGAGCACAGGTCCCTCCTTTGGCCGCCAGCACTATGTACAATGCCTGACGTTTTTGGAGGGCCACCTGTCGGACCCCCTGTTTCTTTGGCCAGGGCTCTTAAAACTTTCTCCAGTTTTATTTGCCATTATTTTAACTACTTCTTTTAACCTCAGGAGCCTTTTTGCCCGGTGTATTACTCCCCCAAGTGGGTTAAAGGAACTGCCAATAGTCTCTTCCCAGGTGTCATTACTGTTCCATATTGTATTAAACGGACGAGGTCCTCCAGTGAAGTCTGGGGAATTGAGTGGGATAGCCAGGACAGGAACATCAGTTTGACAGTGGGCTGGGATGTGGCTGCAGACCAGCATTTAGAAATATTAAGGGTCTGAGCTATCCACACTTGCTGCTGGATAAAAGAATTGTCATTGTGGACTCCCCGACCTTCAGACACCAACAGCCGAGGAACAGGCACCACATGTTGGAGGCAGGGCCCTTCTGGTTCTGACAACCTCAACTGAGGGAACTGTAGTCAGTTTTATGTCCACCAGGCAGCAGGCGCTAGGCTCACTACTGCTTTTTCTTGGGCCTTGCTTTAGGTAGTCGTCTGCTTCTGGCAACCCTTACGAGAACGTAGATTGTAAGGTATTGCAGGCTGTTCCTCTACGTCATCTTCTGGAGTCAAA